>NW_026867600.1:757406-797848 GCF_020745735.1 Hemiscyllium ocellatum
CTCCCTGCCTCTCTCTCCCCTATCCAATTGTCCTACCCTTCTCCCCTCACTTCCTCTCTCACCCTTCTCTCCTGGCTCCCTCTCTGTTACTCCTCAGTGTCTTGCTCTCTCTCCTCTCTCTTCATTCCCACTCACTCTCTTCCTCTCTCATGGCTCTCTCCCACTTCTCTGTTACCTCTCTCTCTCTCCCTTGCTATCAGTTGCGCTCTCTCAAGGCACCCACTCCTCCTCCTCCCTCTCCTTCTCTCTCCTGGCTCTCCGCGCACTCTCTCTGTTTCCTCTCCCCCCCCCCCTCTCTATCAGCCTCACTTCTCTCTCATTCCTACTACTCCCTCTCAATTTCTCTCTCCTAGCTCTCTCCCACTCTCTGCCCTGCCTCCCCTCCCCTCTCTTCTGTTGTTAAAATAAAAACAAAACGCTGCACGGAGAGGGAGTGCAGGCACGGTTAGTCTGTGGGTACAGCAAGCAATCAGTAAAACTAGTAGGATGCAATAGTCAATCCTGAGGGAGAACTGAGTCCAAGAGTAGAAAGGCAATGCTTCGGATGGACATTGGGCACTGGAGAGGCAGCATCTGGGGAACCAGGCACAGCGTTGGGCTCCCGTATTGGCGGATGGATGGCAGTGCATCTGAGATGGTTCTAGAAGGTTTCCTGGACCGATCCCTGGAATGGGGAGGGAGCAGCGAAGTATTTAATGGGGAAAAGACCAGGCTGGAATCCACTGGAGTTTGATAGATTCGGAGATGACCTGATGGGAACGTGGAAGGTGTTGAGGGTGTGGGGGGTGGGGGGTGGTGTTGCCTCTTGTGGAAGAATGGAGAATGAGGTGAGGGGGGGTCACAGTTTAAAATTTGGGAATGTCTCCTAGTGGAGACAGAGGAGGGGGGGTGATGGAGGGTGGTTGGGCTGAGTCTTGGGAACTTCCTGACACACAAGGGGGCATAAATTTAAGGTGAAGGGTGGAAGGTATAGGGGAGATGTCAGGGGTGGGTTCTTTACCCAGAGAGTGGTGGGGGCATGGAATGCGCTGCCCGTGGGAGTGGTAGAGTCAGAATCATTGGCGACCTTTGAGCGGCAATTGGATAGGTACATGGATGGGTGCTTAATCTAGGATAGATGTTCGGCACAACATCGTGGGCCGAAGGGCCTGTTCTGTGCTGTATTGTTCTATGTTCTATCTATGTTCTATGGAAGGGCATATTGCCAGTAAGCTGGGGCCGGGCACGCGCAGGCAGTGAAAGGATGCTGTGACAGAATGGAGACATGGACCCGAGGGGCTGAATGGTCTCTTCCTGCTTCTGAGGCACAGATTTGTAAGTTTGTTCATATGTCAGATAGACTCATAGATAGATAGAGCTGTAGAGATGTACAGCATGGAAACAGACCCTTCAGTCCAACTCATCCATGCTGACCAGATCTCCCAACCTAATTTCGTCCCGTCTTCTAGCGCTTGGCCCATATCCCTCTAAACCCTTTCTACTCATATACCTGTACAAGGAGAGAGGAGTGATCGAAAGATAGATAGGTAGATATGTTAGATAGATAGATGGATGGATGGACAGTCAACTAGATAGATAGATAGATAGATAGATAGATAGATAGATAGATAGATAGATAGAGACAGACAGACAACTGAATAGATAAGTATGCAGACAGATGGGTAGATGGATGATAGCTAGATAGATAAATAGATAAATGGGTAGATAGATAGATGGATAGATAGACAGAAAGATGGGCGGCACAGTGGCACAGTGGTTAGCACTGCTGCCTCACAGTGCCAGAGACCTGGGTTCAATTCCTGCCTCAGGCGACTGTCTGTGTGGAGTTTGCACATTCTCCCCGTGTCTGCGTGGGTTTCCTCTGGGTGCTCCGGTTTCCTCCCACAGTCCAAAGATGTGCGGGTCAGGTGAATTGGCCACGCTAAATTGCCCGTAGTGTTAGGTGCAGGGGTAAATGTAGGGGAATGGGTCTGGATGGGTGTGCTTTGGCGGGTCGGTGTGGACTTGTTGGGCCGAAGGGCCTGTTTCCACACTGTAAGTAATCTAATCTAATCGACAGGATAGATATCTAGAAAGATAGACAGATATGTAACTATATAGACAGATATGAATATACAGATTCACTCACACAAAAATATTATACATATGAACACAACATAGGTATGTCGACGCACACACAGACATAGAAATATTGTACATAATTTACACACACACACACACACACACAGACACACAATATTACCAAGTGATTGGAGGTGTAATCACACTCATTCAGAAAGAAGACATAGTGCTTATTCATTACTTGTGAGGATGTTTATTGTTTGTCCATGACATGGAGCCTAATTTTCACATCCTTGCTTCCTAAGTAACCATCTGGAAAGAGAAGCCAGTAGCCTAGGTTTTGTTCCTTGGGGTGAGGTTTCTCTTTCCCCCTTTAGCTCTTCTTCTGGTGGGGGGGGATCTCAGAAACTGGGCCTGGGCTAGTCGTAGATTTGCTTTTATTAATGACGTTTGACCCTAAACCCGGATGTTTAAGGTACAAGGTGGCCCAAAGGATCAGCGATGCCCCTCCCCCAACTCCCATTCCAACCCGAACCAAGATGGATTACAAGATGGAGTCGGCAGACCTGACCTCGGTTGGCATCTTGGAAAAACCTGTCAACTCCCAGAGCGGGTTAGGTGGGCCCCGAATGGTCTGACGCTGTTCCTGTATCTTATGGTCTGCTGGTCAAGAATGGGAGTTGACAGGTTTTCAACGCCTTAGAGTCAAGGAATCTAGAGAGGGGATTTGGGGGAAAACACACCCTTTTCAATCTCTGGGTGAGTGGTGGGGTCAATGGAAGGGTCTCTCGCCCACCACCCCAGACAGGACAGTCAGGGCATGAGATCTGACCTCATAACTTTGGGAAAAACCGCTTGGAAGAGTACATGAATTGCTGTTGTGTTTGAGGTGACAGGATCCTGATGCGGAGAAGTGGGCCTGGTAAAAGTATAGCAGTGGGAATGAACTGATGGGCCGAAGGGCCATACATTTCCCTCGTTTTATGGAAGGTTGGCTAGGGCCGTGTCACCATTGCGCTCCCCTTTCCCTTTATTAGTTTTGATTTTGGGTTGGATTGGGTTGGACCAGGCTGTTTAAGTGCAAGCCTTGGCCCAACTGCTGCCCATTGGCCATTTTCCAAGATGGCGTCCATCCCTCCCCATCCATCATGGCTCCCACTGCTTCTCCTTCACTGCCGGGTGCAGGCTGACGGAAGGAGCCGAGTGTCGCCGGGAATTGCCGGGGCCGTGCCGAGGTGGGTCTACGGAAGGAGCCGAGGACTGGGAATGGGCGTGACCCCGAGCGGCGTTCGGAAGTGGGTGCGGCCGCCGGTCGAAGGGGTGGGCGCTGGCGTCAGTCGACGTATCGCCGTTCGTGATTGGTGGCGCTCCCGAATAAGGTGAGAAAAGGCGGGGCTCCAGAGCCGAACGTCGTGAGGGGGCGTGGCTCTAGTGCCGAACGACCGATGAGTAGGCGTGGCCGAATGCGGAGAGTGAGCGTGGCCGCTGGCAAGGGGACAATCGAGTGGGCGTGGCCTCCTCACCGAGGCTCGGTTTCGGGCGTGACCTCGAACCCGAACGGCGGCAGTGGGCGTGGCCGCGCGCAGGTGGGCGTTGCCCGTGAGCCGAAGTCCGCGAGTGGGCGGGACTTGTAACCTGAAGGCTGACGTCGGCCTTGGTCGCGGAGCCGAAGGCGCGGTGGAGGGGCGTGGCCCAAGGGGACGCGCATGGCAAAAGGCCCCGCCCGCTGTCCGACGAAAGCAGCCGAGCTGCGACGGAAACGTCCGAAGCCTCCCTATTGGGCTATCACTATCATGGAGGCCTGAGCTTGGTTGAGGAATGGGAGTGGGGGGGAAACAATCCGGCACCATCCTCTGCCTGGACGTCTCCTTAGAGGCCGAGGGTGGATGGGCCGAGCGGTCGGGACCCCTGGGGAGCCGGCAAGGTCTCTATTTCCATGCCACTCAATGTCATGAATGTAGACCAAGGCAACACCCAGACCTCCCTCCCAACCCAAAGATGGTCACCCTGTTGGGGTTGGACTTCAGGCACCCAAACAGTCAATGGGTCCTGGAGGAACGAATGCGCCGGGAGATCGGGAGGGGCAACAGGGTGGTCACGGTTGTGACTTTGATGTTCCTGCCTTGGAATGGGACTCCCAAGAGCGTTGAGGGCTTAGGTGGGGTGGAGTGCGTCCGGGAATGATCCTCCAAGCAGCATGCAGAGGATCCTACTTGGGATGGGGCAAACCCTGACTTTCCGTTGGGAAACGAGGCAGGTCGGTGGGGGAGAACTCTGTGACCGTAGCTCCGTTGGCTTCAAAAGCCGGAGTGGGACCAAAGTGGTCCAAGTTCTTCACTGGAGCAAGGCGAATCCTTGATGGAATTGGACATTAGCTTGCCGGGGTGAGGGCGGGGGAGGTTGATGTAGGGGATACTGAAGAAGGAAGCCAGGAAGGTGAAAAAGGGGGGCATGAGATAGCCCTGGCTGAGAAGATTGGGATGAATTAATAGACAATAGGTGCAGGAGTCGGCCATTCTGCCCTTCGAGCCAGCACCACCATTCATTATGATCATGGCTGATCATCTTCAATCAGTATCCTGTTCCTGCCTTATCCCCATAATCCACAGTCCTTAAGAGCTCTATCCATCTCTTTCTTGAAAGTATCCAGAGACTGGGCCTCCACTGCCCTCTGGGGCAGAGCATTCCACACTCCCACCACTCTCTGGGTGAAGAAGTCTCTCCTCAACTCTGTTCTAAGTGGCCTACCCCTTATTTTTAAGCTGTGTCCTCTGGTTCGGCGCTCACCCATCAGCGGGAACATGTTTCCTGCCTCCAGAGTGTCCAGTCCTTTAATAATCTTATACGTCTCAATCAGATCCCCTCTCAGTCTTCTAAACTCAAGGGTGTCCTTCCATATCCGCCACAAGTTCACCTGTACCTCCACACACTTCATCTATTGCATCCGCTGCACCCGTTGTGGCCTCCTCTATATTGGGGAGACAGGCCGTCTACTTGTGGAACGTTTCAGAGAACACCTCTGGGACACCCGGACCAACCAACCCAACCACCCCGTGGCTCAACACTTTAACTCCCCCTCCCACTCCTCCAAGGACATGCAGGTCCTTGGACTCCTCCATCGCCAGACCATAGCAACACGACGGTTGGAGGAAGAGCGCCTCATCTTCCGCCTGGGAACCCTCCAGCCACAAGGGATGAACTCAGATTTCTCCAGTTTCCTAATTTCCCCTCCCCCCACCTTGTCTCAGTCGATTCCCTCGAACTCAGCACCGCCCTCCTAACCTGCAATCTTCTTCCTGACCTCTCCGCCCCCACCCCACTCCGGCCTATCACCCTCACCTTGACCTCCTTCCACCTATCGCAGTTCCAACGCCCCTCCCCCAAGTCCCTCCTCCCTACCTTTTATCTTAGCCTGCTGGACACACTTTCCTCATTCCTGAAGAAGGGCTCATGCCCGAAACGTCGAATCTCCTGCTCCTTGGATGCTGCCTGACCTGCTGCACTTTTCCAGCAACACATTTTCAGCTCTGATCTCCAGCATCTGCAGACCTCACTTTCTCCTCAAGGGTATCCAAGCTCAGTCGCTCCAGTCTTTCAACGTAAGATAGTCCCGCCATTCCGGGAATTGACCTCATGAACCTACGCTGCACTCTCTCAATAGCCAAAGAGGTACTTGAAGTATATTAAAGGAAAAAGCATAACTGAAGAGGGAATTGGACGCCTCTAGGATCAAAGTGGACGCGTACGGTTTAAGAGGTCCTTGATGAGTATTCCTCCTGTGTGTTTAGCGTGGAGGAAGACATGAAGACTCGGGAATTTGGAGTGATCTCTTGGGGACAGTCCATGTCGCAGTAGAGGGGTTGTTGGACGAGTTAGCATGAATGAAGTTGGATAGATCTCCTGATCCTGACCAGATACATTCAAGAGCACCAGAAGAGGCTAGAGAAGAAATTGCAGGCGGGGGGGGGGGGGGCCCTGACTGATATTTTTGCGTCATCGTTGGCCGTGGGGGTGAGGTGCCGGAAGACTGGAGGGTAGCGAACGTTAGGCCCATTATTCAAGAAAGGCCACAAAGTAAAGCCTGGGAACTCTAGGCCACATCTGCGGGAGGTAAGTTACTTGGGAAGATTCTGAGGGATAAGATGTACATGCGTTTGGAAAGACAGGGTTTGATTAGAAGTAGTCAACGTGACTTTGTAGGTGGGAGGTCATGCTGTTAGAGTTTCTTGGTGAAGAGACCAGGAAGGTTGATGAGGGCAAGATGGTAGACATCGTCTCTATGGACTTCAGTAAGGCCTTTGATAAGGTTCCACATGGTAGGCTGCTCTGGAAGGCTGGATAGCTTGGAATCCAGTGGGAGTTGGAAGATTGGACGCACAATTGGCTTGATGGAAGGAAGCTGAGCGTAATAGTGGAAGGATGCTTGCTGGACCGGAGGCCTGTGCCGAGGGAATGCCTCAGAAGACGGTGCTGGGTCTTTTGCTGTTTGTTCTCGATTATCAATGATTTGTATGAGAATGCACAAGGCATGATTAGTAAGTTTGCAGATGACACTAAAATAGGCGAGACGGTGGACAGCGAGGAAGGTTCATCGGAGATTGCAAACAGGACCTCGACCAGCTGGGGAAGTGGGCCAAGAAACGGCAAACGCAGTTTAACATCGATAACTGCAGGGTCTTGCAGTTTGGAAAGTCGAATCGAGGTGGGGATTTTCCTGGTGAACGGTTGGGGCCTTAAGGAGTGTAGAGGGGGACGGAGGGAGTTTGGGGTTCAGGGGTACGGTCCTCTGGAAGTGGAGTCCCAGGTAGGCAGGGCAGTGAGGAAGGGTTTAGACACACTGGCCTTCATCAGTCCGGGCACTGAGTGTCAACGTTGGGACGTTATGTCGCAGTTATCCAGGGCGTTGGTGAGGCCGCGCTCAGAGTGTTGGGGTTCAGGATCGGTCACCCCTCCCCACAGGAAGGATGTTATTAAACTGGAAAGGGAGGGGGGAGAGGGGGGAGAGATTTACAGTGATGTTGCCGGGACCCGAGGGTCTGAGTTAGCGGGAGAGGTTGGACAAGCGAGGGCTGTTTCCTTTCGAGACTGAGAGGGGGAGGGGGGGCCTTACAGAGTGTGTCAGATCGTGAGGGGCGTGGGCAGGGTGGAGGCACTCAGTCTTTTTCCACAGGGTCAGGGGGGGGGAATCGAGGACTAGAGGGGCATCAGTTTAAGGTGAGGGGGGGGGAAGGGAACCCGAGGGGGGAGCTGTTTCACCCAGAGGGTGGTACGGGTGTGAGACGAGCTGCTGGGGGCAGTGGTTGGTGGGGGAGAGGCATTATCAACATTTAAAAGGCATTTGGACAAATACACAGACAGGGAAGGGTATGGGGCAAGTGCAGGGAGATGGGGGTTAGCGTGGCGGACATTGTGGGTCAGCACGGATCGGCGCGGGCCGAAGGGTCTCTCCCTGTGCAGTGGGACTCCGCAATTCTAAGTCCCTCCAAACTGATCAAATGTGAGCCAGGTCAAGGATTAGGATGGGAGGGGGATAGTTGGACATGGGCTGAATGCGCTGGTTACAACAGTGTACAGCAAGATGGTGGGATCAGTCAATCCCTTCCGGTGCCCACTATACTCCAATGTCCTCATGACCCTCAATTACCCTGGAGGAGGGGGGAGCAGAGAGGGATGGGCCCACCACCACCTTATTTTGAAATGCCACAACAGCTCCCGCTCCCTCAGCGCTGACCCTCCCACAGCACCTACTCCCTCAGCACTGACCCTCCCACAGCACCCACTCCCTCAGCACTGACCCTCCCACAGCACCCACTCCCTCAGCACTGACCCTCCCACAGCACCCACTCCCTCAGCACTGACCCTCCCACGGCACCCACTCCCTCAGCACTGACCCTCCCACGGCACCCGCTCCCTCAGCACTGACCCTCCCTCAGCACTGACCCTCCCACAGCACCCACTCCCTCAGCACTGACCCTCCCACAGCACCCGCTCCCTCAGCACTGACCCACAGCGCACGCTCCCTCAGCACTGACCCTCCCTCAGCGCTGACCCTCCCACGGCACCCACTCCCTCAGCACTGACCCTCCCACAGCACCCGCTCCCTCGGAACAGACCCACACCCACCAGTTGCTGGAGGGTTTCTATCTCTAGCCCCAGCATGGGGCTCAGTTGTTTAACAGAGATCTGTGATCGTGTTACTTTTCTAACATTGACAAACTAATGGTCTTGCTGTCACTCCCATTATTCCCCAGTGCAGTAGGGAACAGCTCCCTCTGAAGGAGAATGCATTGAGGTACACAGTGTAGAGTGTATTCAGAATTCATGCTGTTCCTGATCTGTGGGAGATGGGATTGCAACTCCAACTGAGGGAGCAGGAGCTGTGGGAGGGTCAGTGCTGAGGGAGTGGGTGCTGTGGGAGGGTCAGTGCTGAGGGAGTGGGTGCTGTGGGAGGGTCAGTGCTGAGGGAGCAGGTGCTGAGGGAGGGTCAGTGCTGGGGGAGCGGGCGCTGTGGGAGGGTCAGTGCTCAGGGAGCGGGTGCTGTGGGTCAGTGCTGAGGGAGTGGGTGCTGTGGGAGGGTCAGTGCTGAGAGAGTGGGTGTTGTGAGAGGGTCAGTGCTGGGGGAGCGGGCGCTGTGGGAGGGTCAGTGCTCAGGGAGCGGGTGCTGTGGGTCAGTGCTGAGGGAGTGGGTGCTGAGGGAGGGTCAGTGCTGAGGGAGTGGGTGTTGTGGGAGGGTCAGTGCTGAGGGAGGGTCAGTGCTGTGGGAGTGTCAGTGCTGAGGGAGCGGGCGCTGTGGGAGGGTCAGTGCTGAGGGAGGGTCAGTGCTGAGGGAGCGGGCGCTGTGGGAGGGTCAGTGCTGAGGGAGGGTCAGTGCTGAGGGAGCGGGCGCTGTGGGAGTGTCAGTGCTGAGGGAGTGGGCGCTGTGGGAGGGTCAGTGCTGAGGGAGGGTCAGTGCTGAGGGAGTGGGCGGCTGTGGGAGGGTCAGTGCTGAGGGAGTGGGTGCTGTGGGAGGGTCAGTGCTGTGGGAGGGTCAGTGCTGTGGGAGTGGGTGCTGTGTGAGGGTCAGTGCTGAGGGAGCGGGTGCTGTGGGAGGGTCAGTGCTGAGGGAGGGTCAGTGCTGAGGGCGCGGGCGCTGTGGGAGGGTCAGTGCTGAGGGAGCGGGTGCTGTGGGAGGGTCAGTGCTGAGGGAGCGGGTGCTGTGGGAGGGTCAGTGCTGAGGGAGTGGGTGCTGAGGGAGGGTCAGTGCTGAGGGAGCGGGCGCTGTGAGAGGTTCAGCGCTGAGGGAGCATCGTGCTGCTGTCCAGGCTGTCAGTAGAGGACGAGGTGACCAGTGAGATGGGGAGAGTTGTAGTTTGCTGTGGGGAAATCAAATCCCTCAGGAGTCAGAGGAGCCTGGTTTAATATTCAGGAATTGGGAATGGTGCAGTCAGTGTTGGTAAAGAATTCTAATCAGCATACTGCAGAGATAAAGTGCTCTGTGTCAGCCTGTAACATCTGATCAGTAAATCTCTCTGACATTTAACTGTTCGGCAAATTCCATCTTCGGCCCATCGGCGGTTTTCTGTTCAGGATTCCTGATGGAGACAGTAGGTAGGCAAGAGCGAGCGAGAGAGAGAGAGAGACAGAGAGAGAGAGAGAGAGAGAGAGACACACATACACAGAGAGAGAGAGAGAGAGAGAGAGACACGCACACAGACAGAGAGAGAGAGAGACACACACACACACAGACAGAGAGAGAGAGAGAGAGACAGATGGAGAGAGAAACACACACACACAGAACGACAGAGAGAGAGAAAGACAGAGAGAGAGAGAGAGAGACAGAGAGAGAGACAGAGAGAGAGAGAGAGATATGCACACACAGAGAAAGACAGAGAGAAAGACACAGAGAGAGAGAGACAGAGAGAGAGAGAAAGACACAGACAGAGTTAGACACACACACAGAGAAAGACAGAGAGAAAGACACAAAGAGAGTGAGAGAGAGACGCACACAGAGAAAGACAGAGAGAGAGACGCACACAAAGACAGAGAGAGAGAGAGACACACATGCACACACAGAGAAAGACAGAGAGAGAGAAAGACACAGAGAGAGAGAGAGAGAGACACACATATACATAGAGAAAGACAGAAAGAGAGAGAAAGACACAGAGAGAGAGAGACACACACAGAGAAAGACAGAGAGGGAGAGACGCACACAGAGAAAGACAGAGAGAGAGAGAGAGACACACACATGCACACACAGAGAAAGACAGAGAGAGAGAAAGACACAGAGAGACAGAGAGAGAGAGAGACACACACACATACATAGAGAAAGACAGAAAGAGAGAAAAAGACAGAGAGAGAGAGACACACACACACAGAGAAAGACAGAGAGAGACAGAGAGAGAGAAAGACACAGAGAGAGAAAGACAGAGAGAATGAGAGACAGAGACAAAGACAGAGAGACACACAGAGAGAAAGAGAAAGACACAGAGAGAGAAAGACACAGAGAGAGAGAACGAGAGTCAAACAGGCAAAGGAAGGACAGAGAGAGATGGAGAAAAACATTGGGGAGGAGACAGAGAATGATAGAAATTGAGAGACGTAGGAGGAGGGAGAGAGAAAGACAGAGAGAGGTAGAGGTGTAGAAGGAGGGTGTGGAGTGAGACAGGCTGACAGAGAGAGTGAGGGACAGGAAGCGAAAGAGAGGGACAGAAAAGGGAGCACAGAGAGAGAGGGGGAGGAGACAGAGAGAGTGATCAGAGAGAGTTAGAGAGATAGGGAGAGTGAGAGAGATGGAGGGGAGACAGACAGAGAGAGTGGTCAGGGAGAGACAGGTACAGAGAGGGAGTGAGAGAGATGGGGGGAGACAGAGAGAGTGAGGGGGCAGAGAGAGATGGGGGGGGGGAGAGAGAGAGAGAGACAGTGAGAGGGATGGGGGGTGACAGACAGAGACAGAGAGAGTGAGGGGGCAGAGAGAGATAGAGAGGGGAGGGGGGGAGAGAGAGGCAGTGAGAGAGATGGGAGGAGACAGAGAGAGACAGAGAGAGTGAGGGGGCAGAGAGAAATAGAGAGGGGAGGGGGGGAGAGAGAGAGAGAGCGAGAGAGAAAGGGAGGCAGTGAGAGAGATGGGGGGAGACAGACAGAGACAGAGAGAGTGAGGGGGCAGAGAGAGATGGGGGGGAGAGAGAGAGAGAGAGGCAGTGAGAGATGAGGGGAGGGAGAGAGAGAGAGAGAGAGAGGCAGTGAGAGAGATGAGGGAGACAGAGAGAGAGAGGGGGTGTGTGCAACAGGGAGAGACAGACAGTTAGAGTGGTCACAGAGAGTGAGAGGGAGTGAGTGAGAGAGACTCGTCACCAAGCAGATGAAGAAAATTATTATGAGCACCTTATCTTTCAAAGCTGCAAATTATTGTTGTTGTTTGAGTGTTTAAGAGACAGAAAGAAGAGAGGACGGACAGGTGGGAGTTGAAAATACTCGAAACGGACACCAGGACATTGGCCCTCTGACAATGCGGCATCACCTCAGCACTGACCCTCCCACAGCACCCGCTCCCTCAGCACTGACCCTCCCACAGCACCCGCTCCCTCAGCACTGACCCTCCCACAGCACCCGCTCCCTCAGCACTGACCCTCCCACAGCACCCACTCCCTCAGCACTGACCCTCCCACAGCACCCGCTCCCTCAGCACTGACCCTCCCACAGCACCCACTCCCTCAGCACTGACCCTCTCACAGCACCCGCTCCCTCAGCGCTGACCCTCCCTCAGCACCCACTCCCTCAGCACTGACCCTCCCACAGCATCCACTCCCTCAGCACTGACCCTCTCACAGCACCCGCTCCCTCAGCACTGACCCTCCCACAGCACCCACTCCCTCAGCACTGACCCTCTCACAGCACCCGCTCCCTCAGCACTGACCCTCCCACAGCGCCCACTCCCTCAGCGCTGACCCTCCCTCAGCACCCACTCCCTCAGCACTGACCCTCTCACAGCATCCGCTCCCTCAGCGCTGACCCTCCCACAGCACCCGCTCCCTCAGCGCTGACCCTCCCTCAGCACCCACTCCCTCAGCACTGACCCTCCCACAGCATCCACTCCCTCAGCACTGACCCTCTCACAGCACCCGCTCCCTCAGCACTGACCCTCCCACAGCACCCACTCACTCAGCACTGACCCTCTCACAGCACCCGCTCCCTCAGCACTGACCCTCCCACAGCGCCCACTCCCTCAGCGCTGACCCTCCCACAGCACCCACTCCCTCAGCACTGACCCTCCCTCAGCACCCACTCCCTCAGCACTGACCCTCCCACAGCACCCACTCCCTCAGCACTGACCCTCCCTCAGCACCCCCTCCCTCAGCACTGACCCTCCCACAGCGCCCGCTCCCTCAGCACTGACCCTCCCACAGCACCCACTCCCTCAGCACTGACCCTCCCACAGCATCCACTCCATCAGCACTGACCCTCTCACAGCACCCGCTCCCTCAGCACTGACCCTCCCACAGCGCCCACTCCCTCAGCGCTGACCCTCCCACAGCACCCACTCCCTCAGCACTGACCCTCCCTCAGCACCCACTCCCTCAGCACTGACCCTCCCACAGCACCCACTCCCTCAGCACTGACCCTCCCTCAGCACCCCCTCCCTCAGCACTGACCCTCCCACAGCGCCCGCTCCCTCAGCACTGACCCTCCCACAGCACCCACTGCCTCAGCACTGACCCTCCCACAGCATCCACTCCATCAGCACTGACCCTCCCACAGCGCCCACTCCCTCAGCAGTGACCCTCCCACAGGACCCACTCCCTCAGCACTGACCCTCCCTCAGCACCCACTCCCTCAGCACTGACCCTCTCACAGCACCCACTCCCTCAGCACTGACCCTCTCACAGCACCCACTCCCTCAGCGCTGACCCTCCCACAGCACCCACTCCCTCAGCACTGACCCTCCCACAGCACCCACTCCCTCAGCACTGACCCTCCCTCAGCACCCACTCCCTCAGCACTGACCCTCCCACAGCGCCCGCTCCCTCAGCACTGACCCTCCCACAGCACCCGCTCCCTCAGCACTGACCCTCTCACAGCACCCGCTCCCTCAGCACTGACCCTCCCACAGCACCCGCTCCCTCAGCACTGACCCTCCCACAGCACCCACTTCCTCAGCACTGACCCTCTCACAGCACGCACTCCCTCAGCACTGACCCTCCCACAGCACTGACCATCCCACAGCACCCGCTCCCTCAGCACTGACCCTCCCACAGTGCCCACTCCCTCAGCAGTGACCCTACCACAGCACCCACTCCCTCAGCACTGACCCTCCCACAGTGCCCACTCCCTCAGCAGTGACCCTACCACAGCACCCACTCCCTCAGCACTGACCCTCCCACAGCATCCACTCCATCAGCACTGACCCTCCCACAGCTCCCGCTCCCTCAGCACTGACCCTCCCACAGCATCCACTCCATCAGCACTGACCCTCCCACAGCGCCCGCTCCCTCAGCACTGACCCTCCCTCAGCACCCACTCCCTCAGCACTGACCCTCCCACAGCACCCACTCCCTCAGCACTGACCCTCCCACAGCACTGACCCTCCCACAGCACCCACTCCCTCAGCACTGACCCTCTCACAGCACGCACTCCCTCAGCACTGACCCTCCCACAGCACTGACCCTCCCACAGCACCCGCTCCCTCAGCACTGACCCTCCCACAGCACCCACTCCCTCAGCACTGACCCTCCCACAGCACCCGCTCCCTCAGCACTGACCCTCCCACAGCACCCGCTCCCTCAGCACTGACCCTCCCACAGCACCCGCTCCCTCAGCACTGACCCTCCCACAGCACCCGCTCCCTCAGCGCTGACCCTCCCTCAGCACCCACTCCCTCAGCACTGACCCTCCCACAGCACCCACTCCCTCAGCACTGACCCTCCCACAGCACCCACTCCCTCAGCACTGACCCTCCCACAGCACCCACTCCCTCAGCACTGACCCTCCCTCAGCACCCGCTCCCTCAGCACTGACCCTCCCTCAGCACCCACTCCCTCAGCACTGACCCTCCCACAGCATCCACTCCATCAACACTGACCCTCCCACAGCGCCCGCTCCCTCAGCACTGACCCTCCGACATCACCCACTCCCTCAGCACTGACCCTCCCACAGCACCCACTCCCTCAGCACTGACCCTCCCTCAGCACCCGCTCCCTCAGCACTGACCCTCCCACAGCACCCGCTCCCTCAGCACTGACCCTCCCTCAGCATTGACCCTCCCACAGCACCCACTCCATCAGCACTGACCCTCCCACAGCGCCCGCTCCCTCAGCACTGACCCTCCCTCAGCACCCACTCCCTCAGCACTGACCCTCCCTCAGCACCCACTCCCTCAGCACTGACCCTCCCACAGCACCCACTCACTCAGCAATGACCCTCTCACGGCACCCGCTCCCTCAGCACTGACCCTCCCTCAGCACCCACTCCCTCAGCACTGACCCTCCCTCAGCACCCACTCCCTTAGCACTGACCCTCCCACAGCATCCACTCCATCAGCACTGACCCTCCCACAGCACCCACTCACTCAGCAATGACCCTCTCACGGCACCCGCTCCCTCAGCACTGACCCTCCCTCAGCACCCACTCCCTCAGCACTGACCCTCCCTCAGCACCCACTCCCTTAGCACTGACCCTCCCACAGCATCCACTCCATCAGCACTGACCCTCCCACAGTGCCCACTCCCTCAGCAGTGACCCTCTCACAGCACCCACTCCCTCAGCACTGACCCTCCCTCAGCACCCACTCCCTCAGCACTGACCCTCCCACAGCACCCACTCCATCAGCACTGACCCTCCCACAGCGCCCGCTCCCTCAGCACTGACCCTCCCTCAGCACCCACTCCCTCAGCACTGACCCTCCCTCAGCACCCACTCCCTCAGCACTGACCCTCCCACAGCACCCACTCACTCAGCAATGACCCTCTCACGGCACCCGCTCCCTCAGCACTGACCCTCCCTCAGCACCCACTCCCTCAGCACTGACCCTCCCTCAGCACCCACTCCCTTAGCACTGACCCTCCCACAGCATCCACTCACTCAGCAATGACCCTCTCACGGCACCCGCTCCCTCAGCACTGACCCTCCCTCAGCACCCACTTCCTCAGCACTGACCCTCCCTCAGCACCCACTCCCTTAGCACTGACCCTCCCACAGCATCCACTCCATCAGCACTGACCCTCCCACAGTGCCCACTCCCTCAGCAGTGACCCTCTCACAGCACCCACTCCCTCAGCACTGACCCTCCCTCAGCACCCACTCCCTCAGCACTGACCCTCTCACAGCACCCACTCCCTCAGCACTGACCCTCTCACAGCACCCACTCCCTCAGCGCTGACCATCCCACAGCACCCACTCCCTCAGCACTGACCCTCCCACAGCACCCACTCCCTCAGCACTGACCCTCCCACAGCACCCGCTCCCTCAGCACTGACCCTCCCTCAGCACCCACTCCATCAGCACTGACCCTCTCACAGCACCCCCTCCCTCAGCACTGACCCTCCCACAGCACCCACTCCCTCAGCACTGACCCTCCCACAGCACCCACTCCCACAGCGCTGACCCTCCCTCAGCACCCACTCCCTCAGCGCTGACCCTCCCACAGCACCTGCTCCCTCAGCACTGACCCTCCCACAGCACCCGCTCCCTCAGCACTGACCCTCCCACAGCGCCCGCTCCCTCAGCACTGACCCTCCCTCAGCACCCGCTCCGTCAGCACTGACCCTCCCACAGCACCCACTCCCTCAGCGCTGACCCTCCCACAGCACCCACTCCCTCATCACTGACCCTCCCACAGCACCCACTCCCTCAGCATTGACCCTCCCACAGCACCCACTCCCTCAGCGCTGACCCTCCCACAGCACCCACTCCCTCAGCACTGACCCTCCCTCAGCACCCACTCCCTCAGCACTGACCCTCCCACAGCACCCACTCCCTCAGCGCTGACCCTCCCACAGCACCCACTCCCTCAGCACTGACCCTCCCACAGCACCCACTCCCTCAGCGCTGACCCTCCCCCAGCACCCGCTCCCTCAGCACTGACCCTCCCACAGCACCCACTCCCTCAGCGCTGACCCTCCCTCAGCACCCACTCCCTCAGCACTGACCCTCCCACAGCACCCACTCCCTCAGCGCTGACCCTCCCACAGCACCCACTCCCTCAGCACTGACCCTCCCACAGCACCCACTCCCTCAGCGCTGACCCTTCTTTGGCCTGTTTCTCTCCCTTTCTGTCTTTTGTGTGCGGTTTCTTCACTTGGGGCCTCTCGTCCTCCTCTCTCGCTCTCCCTCGTATGCCTCAGCAGCTGGCACCTGCTACACTGTCTATTGCCCCATTAATTGTTAATAGTTGGCATGAAGGTATATCCAAGTTTTGTCCCCTGTTGGGTTGTCAGATGGTTTGAGTGAGGATAATCTCCCCACGGTGAATATGATGACATTAACAGGGTAAGGCATTAAACGGCCAGGAATCTTAACGAGGGACAGTGGGGCGATCACTGACTGCGTTTGCTGTAAACATTCACAACAGATGTGTTGTAAAGCCAGCTCGTATGTCCCGTCCATAATCCACACACGACACTAAACCAGCAGGGTTAGGAATCAATGGTCCCGATCACTGAGGCGATCTCAGGCACTTCTGAGACACTGTGTGTGGGTTTATCACTGTGTAACACTGGGGTACAGTACTGGTGGGGACAGGTCTGTTGCTGTGTAACACTGGGGTACAGTACTGGTGGGGACAGGTCTGTCCCTGTATAACACTGGGGTACAGTACTGGTGGGGACGGGTAGGTCCATGTATAACACTGGGGTACAGTACTGGTGGGGACAGGTCTGTCCCTGTATAACACTGGGGTACAGTACTGGTGGGGACGGGTCTGTCCCTGTATAACACTGGGGTACAGTACTGGTGGGGACAGGTCTGTCACTGTATAACACTGGGGTACAGTACTGGTGGGGACAGGTCTGTCACTGTATAATACTGGGGTACAGTACTGGTGGGGACAGGTCTGTCACTGTATAACACTGGGGTACAGTACTGGTGGGGACAGGTCTGTCCCTGTATAACACTGGGGTACAGTACTGGTGAGGACAGGTCTGTCAGTGTATAACACTGGGGTACAGTACTGGTGGGGACAGGTCTGTCACTGTATAACACGGGTACAGTACTGGTGGGGACAGATCTGTCACTGTATAACACTGGGGTACAGTACTGGTGAGGACAGGTCTGTTGCTGTGTAACACTGGGGTACAGTACTGGTGGGGACAGGTCTGTCCCTGTATAACACTGGGGTACAGTACTGGTGGGGACGGGTCGGTCCATGTATAACACTGGGGTACAGTACTGGTGGGGACAGGTCTGTCCCTGTATAACACTGGGGTACAGTACTGGTGGGGACGGGTCTGTCCCTGTATAACACTGGGGTACAGTACTGGTGGGGACAGGTCTGTCACTGTATAACACTGGGGTACAGTACTGGTGGGGACAGGTCTGTCCCTGTATAACACTGGGGTACAGTACTGGTGGGGACAGGTCTGTCCCTGTATAACACTGGGGTACAGTACTGGTGGGGACAGGTCTGTCAGTGTATAACACGGGTACAGTACTGGTGGGGACAGATCTGTCCCTGTATAACACTGGGGTACAGTACTGGTGGGGACAGGTCTGTCCCTGTGTAACACTGGGGTACAGTACTGGTGAGGACAGGTCTGTCGCTGTGTAACACTGGGGTACAGTACTGGTGGGGACAGGTCTGTCCCTGTATAACACTGGGGTACAATACTGGTGAGGACAGGTCTGTCACTGTATAACACTGGGGTACAGTACTGGTGGGGACAGGTCTGTCACTGTATAACACTGGGGTATAGTACTGGTGGGGACAGGTCTGTCCCTGTATAACACTGGGGTACCGTACTGGTGGGGACAGGTCTGTCACTGTATAACACTGGGGCACAGTACTGGTGGGGACAGGTCTGTCCCTGTATAACACTGGGGTACAGTACTGGTGGGGACAGGTCTGTCACTGTATAACACTGGGGTACAGTACTGGTGGGGACAGGTCTGTCCCTGTATAACACTGGGGTACAGTACTGGTGGGGACAGGTCTGTCCCTGTATAACACTGGGGTACAGTACTGGTGGGGACAGGTCTGTCAGTGTATAACTCTGGGGTACAGTACTGGTGGGGACAGGTCTGTCACTGTATAACACTGGGGTACAGTACTGGTGGGGACAGGTCTGTCACTGTATAATACTGGGGTACAGTACTGGTGGGGACAGGTCTGTCACTGTATAACACTGGGGTACAGTACTGGTGGGGACAGGTCTGTCCCTGTATAACACTGGGGTACAGTACTGGTGAGGACAGGTCTGTCAGTGTATAACACTGGGGTACAGTACTGGTGGGGACAGGTCTGTCACTGTATAACACGGGTACAGTACTGGTGGGGACAGATCTGTCACTGTATAACACTGGGGTACAGTACTGGTGGGGACAGGTCTGTCCCTGTGTAACACTGGGGTACAGTACTGGTGGGGACAGATCTGTCACTGTATAACACTGGGGTACAGTACTGGTGGGGACAGATCTGTCGCTGTATAACACTGGGGTACAGTACTGGTGGGGACAGGTCTGTCGCTGTGTAACACTGGGGTACAGTACTGGTGGGGACAGGTCTGTCCCTGTATAACACTGGGGTACAATACTGGTGAGGACAGGTCTGTCACTGTATAACACTGGGGTACAGTACTGGTGGGGACAGGTCTGTCCCTGTATAACACTGGGGTACCGTACTGGTGGGGACAGGTCTGTCACTGTATAACACTGGGGCACAGTACTGGTGGGGACAGGTCTGTCCCTGTATAACACTGGGGTACAGTACTGGTGGGGACAGGTCTGTCACTGTATAATACTGGGGTACAGTACTGGTGGGGACAGGTCTGTCACTGTATAACACTGGGGTACAGTACTGGTGGGGACCGGTCTGTTGCTGTGTAACACTGGGGTACAGTACTGGTGGGGACAGGTCTGTCCCTGTGTAACACTGGGGTACAGTACTGGTGGGGACATATCTGTCAGTGTATAACACTGGGGTACAGTACTGGTGAGGGCAGGTCTGTCACTGTATAACACTGGGGTACAGTACTTGGGGGGAGAGCTCAGTCCTTGTATAGCATGGGTACAGTAACACTCACTCTCACTCTAACCCTAATCCCAATCCTTATTATTGCCCACATCCCGAACTCTAACACTAGCCCTGACCCTTACTCTAACACTAATTCTAACCCAGACCCTAACCCTAACCCTAATCCCTACGCAGACCCTAACTCTAACCCTAACTCTAACCCAGACCCTAACCTAACCCTAACCCTAACTCTAACCCAGACCCTACCTTAACCCTAACCCTTACCCTGTCCCTAACTCCAACCCTAACCCTAACCATAACCCTAACCCTAACCTAGACCCTAAACCTATCCCTAATTCTTACCCTGACCCATCCCGAACCCAAACTGTCAGCTGTAACCCTATTTCCAAGTCAAATCATAACTCGAACGATCGCCCCCTAACCCTAACCCTAATTCTAACCCTAACCCTTATCCTAATTCTAACCCTGTCTCTAAATGTAACCCTAATCCTAACCCTAACCCTAACCCTGTCTCTAAATGTAACCCTAATCCTAACCCTAATGCTAACCCAGACCCTGACCCTAAACCTGGCCCTAAACCTAACCCTAACCCAGACACTAACCTAGACCCTAAACCTAACCCTAATTCTTACCCTGACCCATCCCGATCCCAAACTGTCAGTTGTAACCCTATTTCCAAGTCTGATCATAACTCGAACGATCGCCCCCTAACCCTAACCCTAATTCTAACCCTAACCCTTATCCTAATTCTAACCCTGTCTCTAAATGTAACCCTAATCCTAACCCTGACCTTAACCATGACCCTAGCCCTAACCCTAACCCAGACCCAAATCTAGACCCTAAACCTAGCCCTAACCCTAACCCTGACCCTAATTCTAACCCTACCCTAACCCTTACCCTAACCCTAACTCTAACCCTACCCTAACCCAGCCCCTAGCCCTAATCCTTACCCTATCACTACTCTAACTCTAACCCTAATCCTAACTCTAACCCTAACCCTAATCCTAACCCTAACTCTAACCCTAACCCTAACCTTAACCCAGATCCTAACCCTAACCCTTATCCTGACCCTAACCCTAACCCAGACCCTAACCCTAACCCTTATCCTGACCCTAACTCTAACCCTAACCCTAACCCAGACCCTAACGCTAACCCTAATTCTAACCCTGTCTCTAAACGTAACCCTAATCCTAACCCTGACCTTAACCATGACCCTAGCCGTGAGAAATTGAGAGACAGGGATAGAGAAAGGGAGGGAGGGAGGGAGGGAGACAGAGAGCGTTAGAAAGAGACAGTGAGAGGAACATCGAGAGAGAGAGAGAGAGGCAGAAAGAGTTAGAGAGCTCGAGACTTTGAGAGAGAGGGACAGAAAATTATAAAGGGAGAGGTCGAGAGAGAGGGACAATGTTAGAACGGAACAGATTGAGAAAACACGACAGGTTAGGGACAAGCGACAGCGTTGGAGGGGGAAACAGAAAGAGAGATTGAGAGAGGTAAAGATATAGAGACGGTAGCTGAAGATGTGTTGCTGGAAAAGCGCAGCAGGTCAGGCAGCATCCAAGGAGCAGGAGAATCGACGCTTCTTCAGCAATGAAGACGGGCTCATGCCCGAAACGTCGATTCTCCTGCTCCTTGGATGCTGCCTGACCTGCTGCGCTTTTCCAGCAGCACATTTTCAGCTCTGATACTCCAGCATCTGCAGTCCTCACTTTCTCCATGTAGAGACGGTAGACAGGGAGAGAGAAACGATGAGAAGGTGACAAAGACAGAGAGAGAGAAAGAGAGAGAGAAAGCGAGAGAGACAGAGAGAAACAGATACAGAGAGAGATAAAGACAGCGAGAGAGACAGAGAGAGTTAAAGGTGTGTCCCCCCCCGGTCAGTATCTGGGAATTGGGACTGAGCAATGTCACAGATGTTAAATGTTCTCATTAAAGTGAGGAATAGGCAGGCTGGAAGGACAGCCATTAAACAGGTAGTGAACCTTTCCAACTGGAGAGAGTGTCAGCTCATTGTATACAGTTACTAAACTCTCTCTGCTTCTCTCGCCGTGTGTGTGTGTGTGTGTGTGTGTGTGTGTGTGTGTGTGTGTTGTGTGTGTGTGTGTGTGTGTGTATATATGTGTGTGTGTGCGCGCATTTGTGTGTGAGTGCGCGTGTGTCTCTCTCTCTCTCTCTATTTTCCTCTATAACTCTACCTCTCTACCAATCTATCTCTCACTCTTTATCACACTCTTTTTCTGCCTCTGTTTTGCTCTATCACATTTTTCTCTCTTTCTTTCTCATTCTCTTTCTCTGTCTCTATCCACTCTATCACTCTCTCTCTCTCTATCTCACTCCATCACTCTCTGTCACACTCTTTCTCTCTCTCTCTCTCTCATATGCTTTCTCTGCCTCTGTCTGTCTCTCACACTCTGTCTTTGTCAATATCTCCACATCACTCAGTCTCTCTCTGCCTTTCTCTCTGTCTGTTATGCTATATCACTACTCTCTTTCTCTGCTCTCTATCATTCTGTCAGTCTTTCTCTCTCTCTGTCACTCTGTCTCATTCTCTCACTCTCTATCTCTGCCTCTCTCTCTCTCTCTCACTCTCGATCTCACTCTGTCTCTATCTCCGTCTCACTGTCTCTATCTCTATCACTCTCTGTCTCTCTCTCTCTCTCTGCATCTTTCTCTGTCACTCTATATCACTCTCAATCTCACTCTCTCTTGATCTGTCTCCATCTCTCTGTATCACTCTCTCTCTCTCTCTGTTGCTGTCACTCTCTATGACTCTGTGTCTCTCATCTCTGTCACTCTGTCTCTATCTTTCGCGTCGTTCTCTCACTCTCTGTCTCTGCCTTTCTGTTGTTGATGTCTCTCTCGCTATCTCTCTCACGGCCTAACAGAGATTCTGTGTTTTTAATCAAGTTGTGTCACTGTTTGTCTCTGCCTCTCTCTCTCATAGTCATGGAGCTGTACAACACGAGAACAGACCCTTCGGCCTGACCCGTCCGTGCTGGCCCAGATATCCCTAACCTAACCCGGTCCCCATTCCCCCAGCACTTGGCCCCATCTCCCTCTAAACCCTTCCTGTTCCTGTCCCCCACCCACCTTTTAAATGCTGTCTTTGTACCAGCCCCCACCCACTTCCTCTGGCAGCTCCTCCCACACACGCACCACCCTCTGGGGGGAAAAAGTTGCCCCTCGGGTCCCTTTCCCCCCTCTCACCTTAAACCTACCCCCCTCTAGTTCTGGACTCCCCCACCCCAGGGGGAAAGGACCTTGTCTATTTACCCCCCCCACCCTCGTGATGTTATAAACCTCTATAAGGTCACCCCTCAGCCTCCGACGCTCCAGGGGGGAAAAGACCTTGTCTATTTACCCCACCCTCGTGATGTTATAAACCTCTATAAGGTCACCCCTCAACCTCTTCCACCCCAGGGGGGAAAAGACCTTGTCTATTTACCCCACCCTCGTGATGTTATAAACCTCTATAAGGTCACCCCCTCAGCCTCCGACGCTCCAGGGAAAACAGCCCCAGCCTGTCCAGCCTCTCCCTGTAGCTCAAACCCTCCAACATCCTTGTCAATCTTTTCCGAACCCTCCCACAACATCCTTCCTGTAGCAGGGAGACCGGGATTGAACACAATATTCCAACAGGGGCCCCCTAACCAATGTCCTGTACAGCCGCAACATGACCCCCCCAACTCCTGTACTCAATACTCTGACCAATTTGTATCAACTTTCTGTTTGTTTTGCTATCCCTCTACTTCTCTCTATCAATCTATCTTCTTCTCTGTCTATCACTCTGTCTTTCTCTTCCTGTTATCTGTCTCGTACTAAATCTCTCTGCACCTCAGTCATCCAGTCACAGAGATGCAGACCCTTCGGTCCAACCCAGCTATCCCAACCCAATCTAGTCCCACCTGCCAACACCGGGCCCATATCCCTCCAAACCCTTCCTATTCATTCAAAGTTTGTGAGAAGATTTGTAGCTCGGGTGCTCGTTGTTGTGGTTCTGTTCACCGAGCTGGGAATTTGTGTTGCAGACGTTTCGTCCCCTTTCTAGGTGCTTGGGAGCCTCCTGGGAAGCGCTTCTGTGATCTTTCCTCTGGCATTTATAGTGGTTTGAATCTGCCGCTTCCAGTTGTCAGTTGCTGTCCGCTGCAGTGGCTGGTATATAGGGTCCAGGTCGATGTATTTGTTGATAGAATCTGTGGATGAGTGCCATGCCTCTAGGAATTCCCTGGCTGTTCTCTGTTTGGCTTGTCCTATAATAGTATAATAATGACAACTCACCAGGACGAAGGACTCGATACCCAGCATGAGCAAAACCAATGTAGTGTACAAAATCCCATGCAAGGACTGCACAAAACACTACATAGGACAAACAGGAAGACAGCTAACAACCCGCATCCATGAACACCAACTAGCCACGAAACGACACGACCAGCTATCCCTAGTAGCCACACACGCAGATGACAAGCAACATGAATTCGACTGGGACAACACTACTGTTATAGGACAAGCCAAACAGAGAACAGCCAGGGAATTCCTAGAGGCATGGCACTCATCCACAGATTCTGTCAACAAACACATCGACCTGGACCCTATATACCGACCACTGCAGCGGACAGCAACTGACAACCGGAAGTGGCAGATTCAAACCACTATAAATGCCAGAGGAAACATCACAGAAGCGCTTCACAGGAGGCTCCCAAGCACTGAGGATGTCACCTAGACAGGGGACGAAACGTCTGCAACACAAATTCCCAGCTCGGCGAACAGAACCCACAACCCTTCCTGTTCATATACCCATCCAGATGCCTCTTAAATGTTCCAATTGTACCAGCCTCCACCACATCCTCTGGCAGCTCATTCCACACACGTACCCACCCTCTGTGTGAAAAAGTTGCCCCTCAGGTCTCTTTTATATCTTTCCCCTCTCACCCTAAACCTATGCCCCTCTAGTTCCTGACCCCAGGGAAAAGACTTTGCCTATTTTACCCAATCCTTGCCCCCTCATAATTTTGTAAGCCTCTATAAGGTCACCTCTCAGCCTCCGACGCTCCAGGGGGGATGAGACCTTGTCTATTTACCCCACCCTCGTGATGTTATAAACCTCTATAAGGTCACCCCTCAGCCTCCCCCACCCCAGGGGAGAAAAGACCTTGTCTATTTACCCCACCCTCGTGATGTTATAAACCTCTATAAGGTCACCCCTCAGCCTCCCCCACCCCAGGAGGGAAAAGACCTTGTCTATTTACCCCCCACCCCCTCGTGATGTTATAAACCTCTATAAGGTCACCCCCTCAGCCTCCGACGCTCCAGGGAAAACAGCCCCCAGCCTGTCCAGCCTCTCCCTGTAGCTCAAACCCTCCGACATCCTTGTCCATCTTTTCCAAACCCTCCCACAACATCCTTCCGGTCCCTACACCCCCTCCTAAATCACAGAGCTTTACAGCAGGGAAAAACACCTTCAGCCCATCTCGTCCCTGCTGACCCAGATATCCCTAACCTAACCCGGTCCCCATCCCCCCAGCACTTGGCCCCATCTCCCTCTAAACCCTTCCTGTTCCTGTCCCCCCCATCCACCTTTTAAATGCTGTCATTGTACCAGCCCCCACCCACTTCCTCTGGCAGCTCCTCCCACACACGCACCACCCTCTGGGGGGAAATGTTGCCCCTCGGGTCCCTTTCCCCCCTCTCACCTTAAACCTACCCCCCTCTAGTTCTGGCCTCCCCTCACCCCAGGGGGGAAATGACCTTGTCTATTTACCCCACCCTCGTGATGTTATAAACCTCTATAAGGTCACCCCTCAGCCTCCGACGCTCCAGGGAAAACAGCCCCAGCCTGTTCAGTCTCTCCCTGTAGCTCAGATCCTCCAACATCCTTGTCAATCTTTTCTGAACCCTTTCAAGTTTCAGAACATCCTTCCGATAGGAAGGAGACCAGAATTGCAGGCAATATTCCAAACAGTCGCTGTCCATAATTTGTGTTCTCTGCTCAAATCTCATTCGATTTCCCCATTAACCTTATGTCCCTCGCTTGATCTCTCACCTTGTAAATCTCCATCCCTTTCTCTCGAACTCTGCCTCTATCACACTTTCTGCCTATCTCTCTATCTGTCTGTCTCACACTGTCTTTCTCAAGCTAACTCTCCTCCATGTCACTGGGGGGAGTGACACACACACAGAGATAGGGAGGGGGTGTAGGGGGCTGGAGGGGGTGACACACACAGAGATAGGGAGGGGGTGTAGGGGCTGGAGGGGGTGACACACACAGAGATAGGGAGGGGGTGTAGGGGGCTGGAGGGGGGTGACACACACAGAGATAGGGAGGGGGTGTAGGGGGCTGGAGGGGGTGATACACACAGAGATAGGGAGGGGCTGGAGGGGGTGACACACACAGAGATAGGGAGGGGGTGTAGGGGGGTTACACACACAGAGATAGGGAGGGGGTGTAGGGGGCTGGAGGGGGTGACACACACAGAGATAGGGAGGGGGTGTAGGGGGCTGGAGGGGGGTGACACACACAGAGATAGGGAGGGGGTGTAGGGGGGTGACACACACAGAGATAGGGAGGGGGGGTAGGGGGCCGGAGGAGGGTGACACACACAGAGATAGGGAGGGGGTGTAGGGGGCTGGAGGGGGTGACACACAGAGATAGGGAGGGGGTGTAGGGGGTTGGAGGAGGGGGTGACACAGAGATAGGGAGGGGGTGTAGGGGGCTGGAGGGGGTGACACACACAGAGATAGGGAGGGGGTGTAGGGGGTGACACACACAGAGATAGGGAGGGGGGGTAGGGGGCCGGAGGGGGGTGACACACACAGAGACAGGGAGGGGGTGTAGGGGGCTGGAGGGGGTGACACAGAGATAGGGATGGGGTGTAGGGGGCTGGAGGGGGTGACACACACAGAGATAGGGAGGGGGTGTAGGGGGCTGGAGGGGTGACACACACAGAGATAGGGAGGGGGTGTAGGGGGCTGGAGGGGGTGACACACACAGAGATAGGGAGGGGGTGTAGGGGGCTGGAGGGGGTGACACACACAGAGATAGGGAGGGGGTGTAGGGGGCTGGAGGGGGGTGACACACACAGAGATAGGGAGGGGGTGTAGGGGGCTGGAGGGGGTGATACACACAGAGATAGGGAGGGGCTGGAGGGGGTGACACACACAGAGATAGGGAGGGGGTGTAGGGGGGTTACACACACAGAGATAGGGAGGGGGTGTAGGGGGCTGGAGGGGGTGACACACACAGAGATAGGGAGGGGGTGTAGGGGGCTGGAGGGGGGTGACACACACAGAGATAGGGAGGGGGTGTAGGGGGGTGACACACACAGAGATAGGGAGGGGGGGTAGGGGGCCGGAGGGGGGTGACACACACAGAGATAGGGAGGGGGTGTAGGGGGCTGGAGGGGGTGACACACAGAGATAGGGAGGGGTGTAGGGGGTTGGAGGAGGGGGTGACACAGAGATAGGGAGGGGGTGTAGGGGGCTGGAGGGGTGACACACACAGAGATAGGGAGGGGGTGTAGGGGGGTGACACACACAGAGATAGGGAGGGGGGGGTAGGGGGCGGGAGGGGGTGACACACACAGAGACAGGGAGGGGGTGTAGGGGGCTGGAGGGGGTGACACAGAGATAGGGATGGGGTGTAGGGGGCTGGAGGGGGTGACACACACAGAGATAGGGAGGGGGTGTAGGGGGCTGGAGGGGTGACACACACAGAGATAGGGAGGGGGTGTAGGGGGCTGGAGGGGGTGACACACACAGAGATAGGGAGGGGGTGTAGGGGGCTGGAGGGGGTGACACACACAGAGATAGGGAGGGGGTGTAGGGGGCTGGAGGGGGTGACACACACACACAGATAGGGAGGGGGTGTAGGGGGACTGGAGGGGGTGACACACACAGTGATAGGGAGGGGGAGTAGGGGGGTGACACACACAGAGATAGGGAGGGGGTGTAGGGGGCTGACACACACACAGATAGGGAGGGGGGTGTAGGGGGCTGGAGGGGGTGACACACACAGAGATAGAGAGGGGGTGTAGGGGGACTGGAGGGGGTGACACACACAGAGATAGGGAGAGAGTGTAGGGGGCTGGAGGAGGGGGTGACACACACAGAGATAGGGAGGGGGTGTAGTGGGCTGGAGGAGGGGGTGACACACACACAGAGATAGGGAGGGGGTGTGGGGGTCTGGAGGGGGTGACACACACAGAGATAGGGTGGGGGTGTAGGGGGCTGGAGGGGGTGACACACACAGAGATAGAGAGGGGTGTAGGGGGCTGGAGGGGGTGACACACAGAGATAGGGAGGGGCTGGAGGAGGGGGTGACACAGAGATAGGGAGGGGGTGTAGGGGGCTGTAGGGGGTGACACACACAGAGATAGGGAGGGGGTGTAGGGGGGTGACACACAGAGATAGGGAGGGGGTGTAGGGGGCTGGAGGGGTGACACACACAGAGATAGAGAGGGGTGTAGGGGCTGGAGGGGTGACACACACAGAGATAGGGAGGGGGTGTAGAGGGCTGGAGGGGGTGACACACACAGAGATAGGGAGGGGGTGTAAGGGGTGACACACACAGAGATAGGGAGGGGGTGTAGGGGGCTGGAGGGGGGTGACACACACAGAGATAGGGAGGGGGTGTAGGGGACTAGAGGGGGTGACACACACAGAGATAGGGAGGGGGTGTAGGGGGCTGGAGGGGGTGACACACACAGAGATAGGGAGGGGGTGTACGGGGCTGGAGGGAGGTGACACACACAGAGATAGGGAGGGGGTGTAGGGGGCTGGAGGGGGTGACACACACAGAGATAGGGAGGGGGTGTAGGGGGCTGAGTGTCCCTCGCTCTGCGCTGAACTCTTCGACCCTCCAGCAGATGGAGACGCTGCTGCCTGGATGACACAAGGGGCCAGGATTTGGGCCAGGATTTAGGCCAGGAACTGGGATTTTCCTGTCAATTCCCAAATCCCGCCTGGGCTGGTGGGGGGGGGGGAGCAGGGTTTGAAGTTGCCTCGTGGAGAACAGAGGCAGGAGCTGACCCTTCAGCCCGTCCAGCCTGCTACCGCATGCGTTGGGAGACCAGCTGGTTCAGTTCCCTGGCCCCCGCATCCAAATGCTCGCGGCTCCCACACACTCACCCCCAAATACCCTTCGAACCCTCACCCCCTGGCCCTGGAAGAACTGTAACCAGGTCTGCCTGTGTCTGAGGCAGGGAAACGCTCATGCTCACTCCCACCCCACTCCCCATTGTCAGGGGTGTCTCCTCATCTCAGTCCTCACCCCTCTCCACTGGACTGTGGGCTTCACCCCGGTTCTGAAACCACCCCCGCACACCGAAAACGTCCTGCCCCCGTCTCGTCACGTTAGAGTTTTACAGGTTCCTCTGAGATTCTGCACCCCCCTCTCAGTCTGTGAGGGAGCGGGTGATGTGGGAGGGTCAGTGCTGAGGGAGTGGGTGCTGTGGGAGGGTCAGTGCTGAGGGAGCGGGTGCTGTGGGAGGGTCAGTGCAGAGGGAGTGGGTGCTGTGGGAGGGTCAGTGCTGAGGGATTGGGTGCTGTGAGAGGGTCAGTGCTGAGGGAGCGGGGCGCTGTGGGAGGGTCAGTGCTGTGGGAATGGGTGCTGTGGGAGGATCAGTGCTGTGGGAATGGGTGCTGTGGGAGGGTCAGTGCTGAGGGAGCGGGCGCTGTGGGAGGGTCAGTGCTGAGGGAGTGGGTGCTGTGGGAGGCTCAGTGCTGAGGGAGCGGGTGCTGTGGGAGGGTCAGTGCTGAGGGAGAGGGTGCTGTGGGAGGGTCAGTGCCGAGGGAGCGGGTGCTGTGGGAGGGTCAGAGCTGACGGAGCGGGCGCTGTGGGAGGGTCAGTGCCGAGGGAGTGGGTGCTGTGGGAGGGTCAGTGCCGAGGGAGCGGGTGCTGTGGGAGGGTCAGTGCTGTGGGAGGGTCAGTGCTGAGGGAGTGGGTGCTATGGGAGGGTCAGCGCTGAGGGAGCGGGTGCTGTGGGAGGGTCAGTGCTGAGGGAGTGGGTGCTGTGGGAGGGTCAGCGCTGAGGGAGTGGGCGCTGTGGGAGAGTCAGCGCTGAGGGAGCGGGTGCTGTGTGAGGGTCAGTGCTGAGGGAGTGGGCGCTGTGGGAGGGTCAGTGCTGAGGGAGTGGGTGCTGTGGGAGGGTCAGTGCTGAGGGAGTGGGTGCTGTGGGAGGGTCAGTGCTGAGGGAGCGGGTGCTGTGGGAGGGTCAGTGCTGTGGGAGGGTCCGTGCTGAGGGAATGGGTGCTGTGGGAGGGTCAGTGCTGAGGGAGTGGGCGCTGTGGGAGGGTCAGTGCTGAGGGAGTGCGTGCTGTGGGAGGGTCAGTGCTCTCGCTCCCCTCCCCCCCCGCCCCCCCATCGTGATCCCACCCCCGCGAATGTCGTACGTTTGTATAAAGTCACCTCTCGTTGCTCCTGAACTCTCAATGAGCACAAGACCTCAGCTCTCCCTCATCGGACGGTCTCTCCTGCGGTCCATCTCTGCTTGGATACGTGGCCCCAAGAACCGTTCGGAGATCAAGTCTGTGGGATTTGACGGAGTCCCGGTCCTCAGGCCCAGCCAACCCACTTGTGGAGATGGTCTGAATGGACGACAACTCCCAGGGAGGCCTGATCACAGAGTGGGGTGTTACTGAAGGTCAGGAGCAGACAGCACAGTGGCTCGTGTGGTTAGCGCTGCTGCCTCACCACACCAGGGACCTGGATTCTGTCCCACCCTCGGGCGACTGTCCGCATGGAGTTTGCACATTCTCCCCTGCCCCGTGTCTGCGTGGGTTTTCTCCGGGTGCTCCGGCTTCCTAGCAAATCCCAACGACGTGCAGGTTAGGGTGGGATCGGCCGTGCTAAATTGTCCCCGTAGTGCCCAGGGATGTGCAGGTTAGGGTGGGATTGGCCGTGCTAAATTGTCCCGTAGTGCCCAGGGATGTGCAGGTTAGGGTGGGATTGGCCGTGCTAAATTGTTCCGTAGTGCCCAGGGATGTGCAGGTTAGGGTGGGATTGGCCGTGCTAAATTGTCCCGTAGTGCCCAGGGGTGTGCAGGTTAGGGTGGGATTGGCCGTGCTAAATTGTCCCCGTAGTGCCCAGAGATGTACAGGTTAGGATCGGATTGGCCGTGCTAAATTGTCCCTGTAGTGCCCAGGGATGTGCAGGTTAGGGTGGGATCGGCCATGCTAAATTGTCCCGTAGTGCTCAGGGATGTACAGGTTAGGGTGGATTGGCCGTGCTAAATTGTCCCGTAGTGCCCAGGGATGTGCAGGTTAGGGTGGGATTAGCCGTGCTAAATTGTCCTCTTAGTGCCCAGGGATGTACAGGTTAGGGTGGGATTGGCCGTGCTAAATTGTCCCGTAGTGCCCAGGGATGTGCAGGTTAGGGTGGGATTGGCCGTGCTATATTGTCCCCGTAGTGCCCAGGGATGTGCAGGTTAGGCTGGGATTGACCGTGCTAAATTGTCCCCGTAGTGCCCAGGGATGTGCAGGTTAGGGTGGGATCGGCCGTGCTAAATTGTCCCCGTAGTGCCCAGGGATGTGCAGGTTAGGGTGGGATCGGCCGTGCTAAATTATCCCCGTAGTGCCCAGGGATGTGCAGGTTAGGGTGGGATTGGCCGTGCTAAATTGTCCCGTAGTGCCCAGGGATGTACAGGTTAGGGTGGGATTGGCCGTGCTAAATTGTCCCCGTAGTGCCCAGGGATGTGCAGGTTAGGGTGGGATTGGCCGTGCTAAATTGTCCCCTTAGTGCCCAGGGATGTACAGGTTAGGGTGGGATTGGCCGTGCTAAATTGTCCCCGTAGTACCCAGGGATGTGCAGGTTAGGGTGGGATTGGCCGTGCTAAATTGTCCCCGTAGTGCCCAGGGATGTACAGGTTAGGGTGGGATCGGCCGTGCTAAATTGTCCCGTAGTGCCCAGGGATGTGCAGGTTAGGGTGGGATTGGCCGTGCTAAATTGTCCCGTAGTGCCCAGGGATGTGCAGGTTAGGGTGGGATTGGCCGTGCCAAATTGTTCCGTAGTGCCCAGGGATGTGCAGGTTAGGGTGGGATTGGCCGTGCTAAATTGTCCCGTAGTGCCCAGGGGTGTGCAGGTTAGGGTGGGATTGGCCGTGCTAAATTGTCCCCGTAGTGCCCAGAGATGTACAGGTTAGGATCGGATTGGCCGTGCTAAATTGTCCCTGTAGTGCCCAGGGATGTGCAGGTTAGGGTGGGATCGGCCATGCTAAATTGTCCCGTAGTGCTCAGGGATGTACAGGTTAGGGTGGATTGGCCGTGCTAAATTGTCCCGTAGTGCCCAGGGATGTGCAGGTTAGGGTGGGATTAGCCGTGCTAAATTGTCCATTTAGTGCCCAGGGATGTACAGGTTAGGGTGGGATTGGCCGTGCTAAATTGTCCCGTAGTGCCCAGGGATGTGCAGGTTAGGGTGGGATTGGCCGTGCTATATTGTCCCCGTAGTGCCCAGGGATGTGCAGGTTAGGCTGGGATTGACCGTGCTAAATTGTCCCCGTAGTGCCCAGGGATGTGCAGGTTAGGGTGGGATCGGCCGTGCTAAATTGTCCCCGTAGTGCCCAGGGATGTGCAGGTTAGGGTGGGATCGGCCATGCTAAATTATCCCCGTAGTGCCCAGGGATGTGCAGGTTAGGGTGGGATTGGCCGTGCTAAATTGTCCCGTAGTGCCCAGGGATGTACAGGTTAGGGTGGGATTGGCCGTGCTAAATTGTCCCCGTAGTGCCCAGGGATGTGCAGGTTAGGGTGGGATTGGCCGTGCTAAATTGTCCCCTTAGTGCCCAGGGATGTACAGGTTAGGGTGGGATTGGCCGTGCTAAATTGTCCCCGTAGTACCCAGGGATGTGCAGGTTAGGGTGGGATTGGCCGTGCTAAATTGTCCCCGTAGTGCCCAGGGATGTACAGGTTAGGTGGGATTGGCCGTGCTAAATTGTCCCCGTAGTGCCCAGGGATGTACAGGTTAGGGTGGGATTGGCCGTGCTAAATTGTCCCCGTAGTGCCCAGGGATGTGCAGGTTAGGGTGGGATTGGCCGTGCTAAATTGTCCCGTAGTGCCCAGGATGTGCAGGTTAGGGTGGGATTGGCCGTGCTAAATTGTCCCCGTAGTGCCCAGGGATGTACTGGTTAGGGTGGGATTGGCCGTGCTAAATTGCCCCCCCCGTAGTGCCCAGGGATTTGCAGGTTAGTGTAGGATTGGCCGTGCTAAATTGTCCCCATAGTGCCCAGGGATGTGTAGGTTAGGGTGGATTGGCCGTGCTAAATTGTCCCATAGTGCCCAGAGATGTGCAGGTTAGGGTGGGATTGGCCGTGCTAAATTGTCTCGTTGTGCCCAGGGATGTGCAGGTTAGGGTGGGATTGGCCGTGCTAAATTGTCCCGGTAGTGCCCAGGGATGTGCAGGTTAGGGTGGGATTGGCCGTGCTAAATTGTCCCGTAGTGCCCAGGGATGTGCAGGTTAGGGTGGATTGGCCGTGCTAAATTGTCCCCGTAGTACCCAGGGATGTGCAGGTTAGGGTGGGATTGGCCGTGCTAAATTGTCCCGTAGTGCCCAGGGATGTGCAGGTTAGTTGGGGGTAAATGTAGAGTAACAATGGTAAGGGAATGCGTGGGTTACTCTTTGGAGGGCCGCTATGGGCTTGTTGGGCCAAAGTGCCTGTTTCCACACTGCAGGGAGTCTGTAATTTCAATGACAAATGAGAGGGCCCCATCGCTGCCGGAAGTGGGTGGTGCTGAGGCCTGGAGACCAGAGAAACAACAAGAACAGAACGCTGAGGCAGACAGGCAGAATCTAATCCGACCCACAGGCACGTGCGCCCACACACGCACCCACAGACACACTTACCCAATCCCCCACACCACCCAAACACTCCACGGGTAAGTGAGCCATCAGTTGCTCGTGACAGACAGGAGCGTCTGGAGAGTGAGAAAGTTGTTTGGTCTCTCTCTCTCTCTCTCTCTCTTCTTGTTTATGTCTCTGTCACTCTGTCTCTCTCGCTCTTTGAATCTCTCTCCCTCTCTGTCTCTCTTTGTCGCTCTTTCTGGTTCTCTCTCTCCTCTGTCTGTCTGTCTCTCTCTCTCTGTCTCTCTCTCTGTCTCTCTCTCCCTCTCTCTCCCTCTCCCTCTCTCTCTCTCTCTCCCCGTTTATGTCTCTGCCACTCTGTCTCTCTCGCTCTCTGAATCTCTCTCCCTCTCTGTATCTCTCTGTCGCGCTTTCTGGTTCTCTCTCTCCTCTGTCTCTCTCTGTCTCTCTCTCTCTCTATCTATCTCTCTGTCACTCTGTCGTCTTTCTCTCTGATTGTCTCCCACTCTGTCTCTCTCTGTCATTAGCTATCCCTTTCTCTTTCCGCACCTGTCTCTCTCTCTCTCTCTCTCTCTCTCTCACTCTCTCTCTGACTCTCGGTCTGACTGTCTCTCTGTCTCGATGTGGTTTTCTCTCTCTCACTCTGTCTCTCTCCCTCGCGCTCTGTCTCTCTCCCTCGCGCTCTGTCTCTCTCTCTCTCTCTCTCTGTCTCTCTCCCTCGCGCTCTGTCTCAGTCGCTGTCACTTTCTGATTCTGTCTCACAGCGTCTCCCTCTCTGTCGCTCAGTTGCTCACCATCGCTCCCGAACTCCCTTTCTCATTCTGTCTGTCTCCACACTCTCTCTCTCACGCTTTGTCTCTGTATCTGTCCGTCTCAGTGTCTCACTCACTCACTCACTCTCTCTGTCTCTCTGTTTTAACTCTTTTTCCCGATCTGTCTCTCCCTACCTTCCTGTCTCTGTGTTTCTATCACTCTGTCTCAGACTCGCGTCTCTCTGTGTCTCTGTCTCTGACTCTGTCTCTCTGCATCTCTAGCTCTTTATCTGTCTCTCTCTCTCTTGCACACCTCCCTGTCGCTGTCTCTGTCTCTCGATCTCTACCGCTATCTCTCTTGCTCCCTTTACATTTGCTTGCCTCTCTCTCACTTGGTCAACTTATACTCCCTCTCTCGGTTAGTCCTGTCTCTCCTGTCTCTCGCGCACAGTGTCTCTTTGTCAAACACTCTCTCTCAATTGACCACCACCCTCGGACTCTCTCTCTCTGTCTCTCTCTCTCGATGTCAATCACTGTCATTTCAGAGTCTGACACAGTACTGGTGGGGACAGGTCTGTCCCTGTATAACACTGGGGTACAGTACTGGTGGGGACAGGTCTGTCCCTGTATAACACTGGGGTACGGTACTGGTGGTGACTGGTCTGTCACTGTATAACACTGGGGTACAATACTGGTGGGGACAGGTCTGTCCCTGTATAACACTGGGGTACAATACTGGTGGTGACAGGTCTGTCAGTGTATAACACTGGGGTACAGTACTGGTGGGGACGGGTCTGTCACTGTATAACACTGGGGTACAGTACTGGTGGGGACAGGTCTGTCCCTGTATAACACTGGGGTACGGTACTGGTGGGGACAGGTCTGTCAGTGTATAACACTGAGGTACAGTACTGGTGGGGACAGGTCTGTCCCTGTATAACACTGGGGTACAGTACTGGTGGGGGACAGGTCTGTCCCTGTATAACACTGGGGTACAGTACTGGTGGGGGACAGGTCTGTCCCTGTATAACACTGGGATACAGTACTGGTGGGGACAGGTCTGTCCCTGTATAACACTGGGGTACAGTACTGGTGGTGACTGGTCTGTCCCTGTATAACACTGGGGTACAGTACTGGTGGGGACAGGTCTGTCCCTGTATAACACTGGGGTACAGTACTGGTGGGGGACAGGTCTGTCCCTGTATAACACTGGGGTACAGTACAGGTGGAGACAGGACTGTCAGGGTATAACACTGTGGTACAGTACAGGTGGGGACAGGTCTGACCGTGTATAACACTGGGGTACAGTACTGGTGGGGACAGGTCTGACCCTGTATAACACTGGGGTACAGTACTGGTGGTGACTGGTCTGTCACTGTATAACACTGGGGTACAATACTGGTGGGGACAGGTCTGTCCCTGTATAACACTGGGGTACAATACTGGTGGTGACAGGTCTGTCAGTGTATAACACTGGGGTACAGTACTGGTGGGGACAGGTCTGTCACTGTGTAACACTGGGGTACACTACTGGTGGGAGACAGGTCTGTCACTGTATAACACTGAGGTACAGTACTAGTGGGGACAGGTCTGTCCCTGTATAACACTGGGGTACAGTACTGGTGGGGACAGGTCTGTCCCTGTATAGCACTGGGGTACAGGACTGGTGGGGACGGGTCTGTCACTGTATAACACTGCGGTACAGTACTGGTGGGGACAGGTCTGTCCCTGTATAACACTGGGGTACAGTACTGGTGGGGACTGGTCTGTCCCTGTATAACACTGGGGTACATTACTGGTGGGGGACTGGTCTGTCCCTGTATAACACTGGGGTACAGTACTGTTGGGGGCAGGTCTGTCACTGTATAACACTGGGGTACAGTACTGGTGGGGGACGGGTCTGTCCCTGTATAACACTGGGGTACAGTACTGGTGGGGACAGGTCTGTCCCTGTATAACACTGGGGTACAGTACTGGTGGGTGCAGGTCTGTCACTGTATAACACTGGGGTACAGTACTGGTGGGGACAGGTCTGTCCCTGTATAACACTGGGGTACTGTACTGGTGGGGACAGGTCTGTCCCTGTATAACACTGGGGTACAGTACTGGTGGGGACAGGTCTGTCACTGTATAACACTGGGGTACAGTACTGATGGGGACAGGTCTGTCCCTGTGTAACACTGGGGTACAGTACTGGTGAGGACAGGTCTGTCACTGTATAACACTGGGGTACAGTACTGGTGGGGACAGGTCTGTCCCTGTATAACACTGGGGTACAGTACTGGTGGGGACAGGTCTGTCCCTGTATAACACTGGGTACAGTACTGGTGGGGACAGGTCTGTCGCTGTATAACACTGGGGTACAGTACTGGTGGAGACAGGTCTGTCCCTGTATAACACTGGGGTACAGTACTGGTGGGGACAGGTCTGTCCCTGTATAACACTGGGGTACAGTACTGGTGGGGACAGGTCTGTCGCTGTATAACACTGGGGGTACAGTACTGGTGGGGACAGGTCTGTCCCTGTATAACACTGGGGTCCAGTACTGGTGGGGACAGGTCTGTCCCTGTATAACACTGGGGTACAGTACTGGTGGGGAAAGGTCTGTCACTGTATAACACTGGGATACAGTACTGGTGGGGACAGGTCTGTCCCTGTATAACACTGGGGTACAGTACTGGTGGGGACAGGTCTGTCCCTGTATAACACTGGGGTCCAGTACTGGTGGGGACAGGTCTGTCCCTGTATAACACTGGGGTACAGTACTGGTGGGGACAGGTCTGTCACTGTATAACACTGGGATACAGTACTGGTGGGGACAGGTCTGTCCCTGTATATCACTGGGGTACAGTACTGGTGGAAGACAGGTCTGTCCCTGTATAACACTGGGGTACAGTACTGGTGGGGACAGGATTGTCACTGTATAATACTGGGGTACAGTCCCGATGGGGACAGGTCTGTCCCAGAATAACACTGGGGTACAGTACTGGTGGGGACAGGTCTGTCCCTGTATAACACTGGGGTACAGTACTGGTGGGGACGGGTCTGTCCCTGTATAACACTGGGGTACAGTACTCGTGGGGACGGGTCTGTCACTGTATAACACTGGGGTACAGTACTGGTGGGGACGGGTCTGTCCCTGTATAACACTGGGGTACAGTACTGGTGGGGACAGGTCTGTCCCTGTATAACACTGGGGTACAGTATTGGTGGGGACAGGTCTGTCCCTGTATAACACTGGGGTACAGTACTGGTGGGGGACTGGTCTGTCCCTGTATAACACTGGGGTACAGTACTGTTGGGGGCAGGTCTGTCACTGTATAACACTGGGCACAGTACTGGTGGGGACAGGTCTGTCACTGTATAACACTGGGGTACAGTACTGGTGGGGACAGGTCTGTCCCTGTATTACACTGGGGTACAGTACTGGTGGGGACAGGTCTGTCTCTGTATAATACTGGGGTACAGTACTGGTGGGTGCAGGTCTGTCACTGTATAACACTGGGGTACAGTACTGGTGGGGACAGGTCTGTCCCTGTATAACACTGGGGTACAGTACTGGTGGGGACAGGTCTGTCACTGTATTACACTGGGGTACAGTACTGGTGGGGACAGGTCTGTCACTGTATAACACTGGGGTACAGTACTGATGGGGACAGGTCTGTCCCTGTGTAACACTGGGGTACAGTACTGGTGAGGACAGGTCTGTCATTGTATAACACTGGGGTACAATACTGGTGGGGACAGGTCTGTCACTGTATAACACTGGGGTACAGTACTGGTGGGGACAGGTCTGTCACTGTATAACACTGGGGTACAGTACTGGTGGGGACAGGTCTGTCCCTGTATAACACTGGGGTACAGTACTGGTGGGGACAGGTCTGTCCCTGTATAACACTGGGGTACAGTACTGGTGGGGACAGGTCTGTCACTGTATAACACTAGGGTACAGTACTGGTGGGGACAGGTCTGTCACTGTATAACACTGGGGTACAGTACTGGTGGGACAGGTCTGTCCCTGTATAACACTGGGGTACAGTACTGGTGGGGACAGATCTGTCACTTTATAACACTGGGGTACAGTACTGGTGGGGACAGGTCTGTCCCTGTATAACACTGGGGTACAGTACTGGTGGGGACAGGTCTGTCCCTGTATAATACTGGGGTACAGTACTGGGGGGGACAGGTCTGTCACTGTATAACACTGGGGTGCAGTACTGGTGGGGACAGGTCTGTCCCTGTATAACACTGGGGTACAGTACTGGTGGGGACAGATCTGTCACTGTATAACACTGGGGTACAGTACTGGTGGGGACAGGTCTGTCCCTGTATTACACTGCGGTACAGTACTGGGGGGGACAGGTCTGTCACTGTATAACACTGGGGTACAGTACAGGGGGGGACAGGTCTGTCACTGTATAACACTGGGGTACAGTACTGGTGGGGACAGGTCTGTCCCTGTATAACACTGGGGTACAGTACTGGTGGGGACAGATCTGTCACTTTATAACACTGGGGTACAGTACTGGTGGGGACAGGTCTGTCCCTGTATAACACTGGGTACAGTACTGGTGGGGACAGGTCTGTCCCTGTATAATACTGGGGTACAGTACTGGGGGGGACAGGTCTGTCACTGTATAACACTGGGGTGCAGTACTGGTGGGGACAGGTCTGTCCCTGTATAACACTGGGGTACAGTACTGGTGGGGACAGATCTGTCACTGTATAACACTGGGTACAGTACTGGTGGGGACAGGTCTGTCCCTGTATTACACTGCGGTACAGTACTGGGGGGGACAGGTCTGTCACTGTATAACACTGGGGTACAGTACAGGGGGGGACAGGTCTGTCACTGTATAACACTGGGGTACAGTACTGGGGGGACAGGTCTGTCACTGTATAACACTGGGGTGCAGTACTGGGCGGGACAGGTCTGTCACTGTATAACACTGGGGTACCGTACTGGGGGGGACAGGTCTGTCACTGTATAACACTGGGGTACAGTACTGGTGGGGACAGGTCTGTCCCTGTATAACACTGGGGTACAGTACTGGTGGGGGACAAGTCTGTCCCTGTATAACACTGGGTACAGTACTGGTGGGGACAGGTCTGTCCTGTATAACACTGGGGTACAGTACTGGTGGGGACAGGTCTGTCCCTGTATAACACTGGGGTACAGTACTGGTGGGGACAGGTCTGTCACTGTTTAACACTGGGGTACAGTACTGGGGGGGACAGGTCTGTCAGTGTATAACACTGGGGTACAGTACTGGTGGGGACAGGTCTGTCCCTGTATAACACTGGGGTACAGTACTGGTGGGGACAGGTCTGTCACTGTATAACACTGGGGTACAGTACTGGTGGGGGACTGGTCTGTCCCTGTCTAACACTGGGGTACAGTACTGTTGGGGGCAGGTCTGTCACTGTATACCACTGGGGTACAGTACTGGTGGGGACAGGTCTGTCCCTGTATAACACTGGGGTACAGTACTGTTGGGGGCAGGTCTGTCACTGTATAACACTGGGGTACAGTACTGGTGGGACAGGTCTGTCCCTGTATGACACTGGGGTACAGTACTGGTGTGGACAGGTCTGTCCCTGTATAACACTGGGGTACAGTACTGGTGGGGACAGGTCTGTCCCTGTATAACACTGCGGTACAGTACTGGTGGGGACAGGTCTGTCCCTGTATGACACTGGGGTACAGTACTGGTGGGGACAGGTCTGTCACTGTGTAACACTGGGGTACAGTACTGGTGGGGACAGGTCTGTCCCTGTATAACACTGGGGTACAGTACTGGTGGGGGACAGGTCTGTCACTGTATAACACTGGGGTACTGTCCTGGTGGGGACAGGTCTGTCCCTGTATAACACTGGGGTACAGTACTGGTGGGGACAGGTCTGTCACTGTATAACACTGGGGTACAGTACTGGTGGGGACAGGTCTGTCACTGTATAACACTGGGTACTGTCCTGGTGGGGACAGGTCTGTCCCTGTATAACACTGGGGTACAGTACTGGTGGGGACAGGTCTGTCAGTGTATAACACTGGGGTACAGTACTGGTGGGGACAGGTCTGTCACTGTATAACACTGGGGTACAGTACTGGTGGGGGACTGGTCTGTCCCTGTATAACACTGGGGTACAGTACTGTTGGGGGCAGGTCTGTCCCTGTATAACACTAGGTACAGTACTGGTGGGGACAGGTCTGTCCCTGTATAACACTAGGGTACAGTACTGGTGGGGACAGGTCTGTCCCTGTATAACACTGGGGTACAGTACTGGTGGGGACAGGTCTGTCCCTGTATAACACTAGGGTACAGTACTGGTGGGGACAGGTCTGTCCCTGTATAACACTGGGCTACAGTACTTGGCGTTGATTTTTCCTTGCAGGTCCTGCACCTTGGAAATGGGCGACCTCAACATCAACATCTCACCGTTCGAGATCTCTTTCCAGAACGTTCCGCACTCCTACGTCCCAGGCACAGCCATTGAGTGTCACTACACCTTGGGCTGTTCGGTCAAGTGGTCACCCAAGGATTGGATCGGTCTCTACAAGGTCTATTTTTGTTCAAGGCATCTCACAGAGATAGGGAGGGGGTGTAGGGGGCTGGAGGGGGTGACGCACACAGAGATAGGGAGGGGGTGTAAGGGGGCTGGAGGGGGTTATACACACAGAGATAGG
>NW_026867600.1:798348-805848 GCF_020745735.1 Hemiscyllium ocellatum
CCTTCTCCCTCCCTCTCCCCTCTCACTCCCACCCTCTCACTCCCTCCCTCTCCCTCCCTCTCTCTCTCGGTCCTGCAGCGTTGCGGTCTGGGTCAGTTGCAGATGCTGTCGGTCAGTTCTGTGAACTCGCGGGGCACTTGGACCGTCCCCACAGCCCACTGACCGATCGTGTGGTCATCAGCCAACCCGCCCCCAAGGCCGGTCAGAGGGCACAGGTCAGTCACCCCCTCCTCACCCTGTCGGAGGGTCAGTGCTGAGGGAGCGGACGCTGTGGGAGGGTCAGTGTAGAGGGAGTGGGTGCTGTGGGATGGTCAGTGCTGAGGGAGCGGGCGCTGTGGGTGGGTCAGTGCCGAGGGAGCGGGTGCTGTGGGAGGGTCAGTGCTGAGGGAGCGGGCGCTGTGGGTGGGTCAGTGCCGAGGGAGCGGGCGCTGTGGGTGGGTCAGTGCCGAGGGAGCGGGTGCTGTGGGAGGGTCAGTGCTGAGGGAGCGGGTGCTGTGGGAGGGTCAGTGCTGAGGGAGCGGGTGCTGTGGAGGGTCAGTGCTGAGGAGTGGGTGCTGTGGGAGGGTCAGTGCTGAGGGAGGGTCAGTGCTGAGGGAGTGGTTGCTGTGGGAGAATTCACGGTGTGGAGCCCCCTGCAGCAGCCTCCCTAGCAGTCGATTAGCTCATTATTAAGAGAGCGAACCACTTTGCCGAGAGATGGAGGACTCGGTGCAGTGTCTCATTTTTGCCTCACTGAATTTACAACTCTCCAGTTAATTTGTTGCAGCAGAGATTTGCATTTTTATTGCAACTTTCACGACCGCGGTATGTCGCAGCGGGATTTTACAGCTACTGTGGGATGGTGCTGCAGCTTTTAATTACAGCAGCGTTTCCGAAGGTCCCCCTGTCCCCGGCTGTACATGGTCCACAGGCCAGACCTCGTGCTCAACATCGCCTCCATCCTCACTGCTCCAGCTCCCTCAGCACTGACCCTCCCACAGCCCCCGCTCCCTCAGCACTGACCCTCCCACAGCGCCCACTCCCTCAGCACTGACCCTCCCACAGCACCCCCTCCCTCAGCACTGACCCTCCCACAGCACCCACTCCCTCAGCACTGACCCTCCCACAGCGCCCACTCCCTCAGCACTGACCCTCCCTCAGCACCCGCTCCCTCAGCACTGACTCTCCCACAGCACCCGCGCTCTCAGCACTGACCCTCCCACAGCACCCACTCTCTCAGCACTGACCCTCCCACAGCACCCACTCCCTCAGCACTGACTCTCCCACAGCACCCACTCCCTCAGCACTGACCCTCCCACAGCACCCACTCCCTCAGCACTGACCCTCCCACAGTACCCACTCCCTCAGCACTGACCCTCCCACAGCGCCAACTCCCTCAGCACTGTCCCTCCCACAGCACCCGCTCCCTCGGCACTGACCCTCCCACAGCACCCGCTCCCTCAGCACTGACCCTCCCACAGCGCCAACTCCCTCAGCACCGACCCTCCCACAGCACCCACTCCCTCAGCACTGACCCTTCCACAGCACCCACTCCCTCAGCACTGACCCTCCCTCAGGACCCGCTCCCTCAGCACTGACCCTTCCACAGCACTGACCCTCCCAATGCGCCCACTTCCTCAGCACTGACACTCCCACAGCGCCCACCCGCTCAGCACTGACCCTCCCACAGTACCCACTCCCTCAGCACTGACCCTCCCACAGCGCCAACTCCCTCAGCACTGTCCCTCCCACAGCACCCGCTCCCTCAGCACTGACCCTCCCACAGGACCCGCTCCCTCAGCACTGACCCTCCCACAGCCCCCGCTCCCTCGGCACCGACCCTCCCACAGCACCCACTCCCTCAGCACTGACCCTCCCACAGCGTCCACTCCCTCAGCACTGACCCTCCCTCAGCACTGACCCTCCCACAGCACCCACTCCCTCAGCGCTGACCCTCCCACAGCACCCACTCCCTCAGCACTGACCCTCCCACAGCACCCACTCCCTCAGCACTGACCCTCCCACAGCACCCACTCCCTCAGCACTGACCCTCCCTCAGCACTGACCCTCCCACAGCGCCTACTCCCTCAGCACTGACCCTCCCTCAGCACTGACCCTCGAGTTGACAGGTTGAGTGGCTGTGTCGATGTGAAGGAGAGGTAGAGAGTGATGTCCTGTACTTGTTAAATGCATTCCCTGGCAGTTCTGTGACACTGTGCTAGCTTCCGGACTGTGGGAATCTAACCACCACCACTGTGTCAGTCCCGAGGGGGACATGCGTGCCTCTTCCCTCTCATCTGTGAACCCCCTGAGATGATCAACAGTTCCTCCAGCTTCCCAGTGCCCCCTCCATGTCACTGTTATCCCTGTCTGTGTATCGATGCTGATTTATCACAAACACTCCAGAATATTCTCTCTCAATTTTATTGATTCCCATCTCCATAACTTTCCTTATTCTCTCTTTCATGCTCTCTTTTTTATCTCTCTCTCTCCCTCTTTCTCTCTCTCTATCTCTTTCCCCCTCTCTCTCTGTCGCTCTCTTTATTTCCCTTTCTGTGTCTCTCTCTTCCTCTCTTTGTGCTTTCCTCTCTCTCTTTCCTTCTCTCTGTCTCTCTCCCTCTTTCCTTCTCTGTGTTCCCCTCCTCCTCTCTCTCTCTCTCTTTCCCTCTGTGTGTGTTTGTGAATCTCTCTCTCTTTCCTTCTCTCTGTCTCTCTCTCGTCTCCCTCTGTGTCTCCCTCTCTTACTCCCTCCTCTTCCCACTCTCTGACCCTGTCTGTCCCTCTCTCTCCTTTTTCCTCTTTCTATCTCTGTCCCTCTCTTTGTCTCTCTTTCTCTCTTCCTCCTCTCCCTCCGTCCCCACCTCTCTCTCCCCCTTCTCTCTCTCTCTGTTCCTGTCTTTCTCCCTCTTTCCCTCTCTCTGTCTCTTTCCCTCTCTCTCTCTCTCCCCCTCTCTCTCTGTCTCTCTTTTTGTCTCTGTATCTCTCTGAGTCTTTGTCTCTCCTGCTCTGTGTCCCCCTCTCTCTCTCTTTCGCTCGCTTTGCTTCTCGTTGTGTGTCACTCTATGTCTCTCTCTCTCTCTCTCGTTCTCTCTCTCTCTGTTCCTGTCTCACAGAATGTTCTCTCTGTCTCTCTGTGTCTCTCTCTCTCATTTATACACTCACACACGCACCCACACAGTGGCCCTCTGTCTCTCTGTATCTGTCTGTCTCGCTCCCTCTCTATAAGAGACTGGGGCTGTTTTCCCTGGAGCGTCGGAGGCTGAGGGGTGACCTTATAGAGGTTTATAACATCACGAGGGTGGGGGGTAAATAGACAAGGGCTTTTCCCCCCTGGGGTGGGGGAGGCTGAGGGGGTGACCTTATAGAGGTTTATAACATCACGAGGGTGGGGTAAATAGACAAGGTCTTTTCCCCCCTGGGGTGGGGGAGTCCAGAACTAGAGGGGGGTAGGTTTAAGGTGAGAGGGGAAAGGGACCCGAGGGGCAACTTTTTCCCCCAGAGGGTGGTGCGTGGGTGGGAGGAGCTGCCAGAGGAAGTGGGTGGGGGGCTGGTACAATGACAGCATTTAAAAGGTGGATGGGGGACAGGAACAGGAAGGGTTTAGAGGGAGATGGGGCCAAGTGCTGGGGGGAATGGGGACTGGGTTAGGTTAGGGATATCTGGGTCAGCACGGACGGGATGGGCTGAAGGGTCTGTTTCTGTGCTGTACTGCTCTATGACACTGTGTGTGTGTGTGTGTGTGTGTGTGTGTGTGTGTGTGTGTGTGTGTGTGACTCTCTTTCTGTCTTTTTCTCTCTCTCTGTCTCTCTTTCTCTCTCTGCCTCTCTCTGTGTCCGTCTTGTTCTCTCTCTTTCTCATTCTCTCTCTCTTTCTTGTTGTCTCTCTCTCTCTCTCTCTCTCTCTCTGCCTGTCTCTCTCTTTCTCCCTCTCTCTATCTCTCTCACTCTTGCTGTTTCTCTCTCTCTGTTTATCTATCTGTCTCTCTTTCTCTGTCTCTCTCTCTATCTTTCTCTCTTTCTCTCTCTCTGTCTCTCTTTCTCTCTCTGCCTCTCTCTGTGTCTGTCTTGTTTTCTCTCTCTCTCTCATTCTCTCTCTCTCTCTCTTGTTGTCTCTCTCTCTCCCTCTCTCTATCTCTCTCACTCTTGCTGTTTCTCTCTCTCTGTTTATCTATCTGTCTCTCTTTCTCTGTTTCTCTATCTCTCCCTTTCTCTGTCTCTCTCTCTATCTTTCTCTCTTTCTCTCTCTCTGTCTCTCTTTCTCTCTCTGCCTCTCTCTGTGTCTGTCTTGTTTTCTCTCTCTCTCTCTCATTCTCTCTCTCTCTCTTGTTGTCTCTCTCTCTCTCCCTCTCTCTATCTCTCTCACTCTTGCTGTTTCTCTCTCTCTGTTTATCTATCTGTCTCTCTTTCTCTGTTTCTCTATCTCTCCCTTTCTCTGTCTCTCTCTCTCTGTATCTTTCTCTCTCTCTGTCTCTCTTTCTCTCTCTGCCTCTCTCTGTGTCTGTCTTGTTTTCTCTCTCTCTCTCTCATTCTCTCTCTCTCTCTTGTTGTCTCTCTCTCTCCCTCTCTCTGTCTCTCACACTCTTGCTGTCTCTCTCTCTCTCTGTTTATCTATCCATCTCCCTTTCTCTCTCTCTCTCTCTCTCTCACTCTATATCTCTCTCTGTCTTTTAAAACTTTCTGATGATGTTATGAGCTCATCAGATGGATGAGGAACTTGAAGTATACCGATACCAATCGATCCCGCTCTGCTGTTAACCCCCACCGTACTAAATCACCACAAACTGGTTCGTATTTCTCTGGGTTTTGCAGGGACCCTGACTGATTTATTACACAGGGCGCTGTTACAGATGCAGGAGCTGAGTTGCTTTATGAGCGTAGTTAGTATGTACACCGTGAGCTACTGATCGTTGGCCTCATTTCAGTCTCTGTAATGGTTTGCAGAGCCGGTTAATGGAGTATTTCACAGCTGGGGAGAGTGTGTGTGTGTCTGTGAGAGTGTGTGTGTGTGTGTGTGTATGTATGCGTTTGTGTGGGAGACTGTGCGTGTGTGTGTATGCGTTTGTGTGGGAGAGTGTGCGTGTGTCTCTGTGTGCGTGTGTATGTGTGTGTTTGTGAGAGAGTGTGTGTGTTGTGTGTGAGACAGTGTTGTGTGTGTGTGTGAGAGTGTGTGCTGTGTGTAAGAGAGAGAGTGTGTGTGTGTGTGAGAGACTGTGTGTTGTGTGTGAGAGAGTGTTGTGTGTATGAGTGTGTGTTGTGTGTGAGTGTCGTGTGAGTGCGCGTGTGTCTGTGTGTGTGTCTGTGAGAGTGTGTGTGTCTGTGTGGGTCTGTGAGAGTGTGTGTGTGTGTGACTGTGTGTGTGTCTGTGAGTGCGCGTGTGTCTGTGTGGGTCTGTGAGTGTGTGTGTGTGACTGTGCGTGTGTCTGTGAGAGTGTGTGTGAGTGTGCGTTTGTGTGGAAGAGTGTGCGCGTGTGTGTTATGTGTGAGAGTGTTTTGTGTGTGTGTGTGTGTGTGTTATGTGTGAGTGCGTTGTGTGTGAGTGTTGTGTGTGAATGCGCGTGTGTCTCTGTGTGTCTGTGAGTGCGCGTGTGTCTGTGTGTGTGTCTGTGAGAGTGTGTGTGTGTGATTTTGTGAGTGCACGTGTGTCTGTGTGTGTGTCTGTGAGAGTGTGTGTGTGTGTCTGTGCGTATGTCTGTGAGAGTGTGTGTGTGTCTGTGTGTGTGTCTGTGAGAGTGTGTGTGTCTGTGTGGGTCTGTGAGAGTGCACGTGTGTCTGTGTGTGTGTCTGTGAGAGTGTGTGTGTGTGAGTGTGCGTTTGTGTGGAAGAGTGTGCGTATGTCTCTGTGTGCGTGTGTATGTGTGTGTCTGTGTGTGTGTCTGTGAGAGTGTGTGCGTGTGTCTGTGCGTGTGTCTGTGCGTGTGTCTGTGAGTGCGCGTGTGTCTGTGTGGGTCTGTGAGTGTGTGTGTGTGTGACTGTGTGTGTGTCTGTGAGTGCGCGTGTGTCTGTGTGGGTCTGTGAGTGTATGTGTGTGACTGTGCGTGTGTCTGTGAGAGTGTGTGTGAGAGTGTGCGTTTGTGTGGAAGAGTGTGCGTATGTCTCTGTGTGCGTGTGTATGTGTGTGTCCGTGTGAGAGTCTTGTGTGTGTGTGTGTTGTGTGTGAGTGTTGTAGTGAATGCACGTGTGTCTGTGCGTGTGTCTGTGAGTGCGCGTGTGTCTGTGTGGGTCTGTGAGTGTGTGTGTGTGTGACTGTGTGTGTGTCTGTGAGTGCGCGTGTGTCTGTGTGGGTCTGTGAGTGTGTGTGTGTGACTGTGCGTGTGTCTGTGAGAGTGTGTGTGAGAGTGTGCGTTTGTGTGGAAGAGTGTGCGTGTGCCTCTGTGTGCGTGTGTATGTGTGTGTCCGTGTGAGAGTCTTGTGTGTGTGTGTGTTGTGTGTGAGTGTTGTAGTGAATGCACGTGTGTCTCTGTGTGTCTGTGTGTGTGTCTGTGAGAGTGTGTGTGTGTGTCTGTGCGTGTCTGTGAGAGTGTGTGTGTGTGACTGTGTGTGTCTGTGAGTGCGCGTGTGTCTGTGTGGGTCTGTGAGTGTGTGTGTGTGTGAGTGTGCGTTTGTGTGGGAGAGTGTGCGTGTGCCTCTGTGTGTGTGTGTATGTGTGTGTCTGTGTGTGTGTGTGTGTGTCTGTGTGAGTCTGTGTGAGTGTGTGTGGGTGTGTGTGTGTGTCTGTGTGGGTGTGTGGGTGTGTGGGTGTGTGTGTGTGTGTGGACTCGAAGGGACATTACGCGTCTGACCTGATTTTCTGACCCACTACCACCAGGAGACTGACGACTGGCTGATGTGGGATCGGACTGTGCCATTTTCATCTCCAGATGTGGACCTGGGCTCCAGCTGTGATTCAGGAGTGAGGTACATCATTACATTTGGGATCAGCTGCACACACGTAAAGCTCCCTTTACACTGTCCCCCATCAAACACTCCCCGGGACAGGGGGTTAGAGACAGAGTAAAACTCCCTCTACACTGTCCCCCACTCCCCGGGACAGGGGGTTAGAGACAGAGTAAAGCTCCCTCTACACTGTCCCCCATCAAACACTCCCCGGGACAGGGGGTTAGAGACAGAGTAAAGCTCCCTCTACACTGTCCCCCACTCCCCGGGACAGGGGGTTAGAGACAGAGTAAAGCTCCCTCTACACTGTCCCCCATCAAACACTCCCCGGGACAGGGGGTTAGAGACAGAGTAAAGCTCCCTCTACACTGTCCCCCATCAAACATTCGCAGGGACAGGGTCAGCACGGGGTTAGATACAGAGTAAAGCTCCCTCTACACTGTCCACCATCAAACACCCCCCGGGACAGGGACAGCACGGGGTTAGATACAGAGTTAAGCTTCCTCTACACTGTCCCCCCCCATCAAACACACCCAGGGACAGGGACAGCACGGGGTTAGATACAGAGTAAAGCTCCCTCTACACTGTCCCCCATCAAACACTCCCAAGGAAAGGGACAGGGACAGCACAGGGTTAGATACAGAGTTAA
>NW_026867600.1:810848-905848 GCF_020745735.1 Hemiscyllium ocellatum
ACGTGTGGCCTAACTGATCTTCTGTAAAGCTGCGGGATAACTTGCCTGTCTGTACACTCAGTGCCTCTTGCAATGAAGGCGAGTAGCCTCTTGTCTTTAACCCTCCTCAGGTTTGTCAGATGTGGGCATCACTGGCCAGGCCCAGCCTTTAACGCCTCGTCCCTAGTTGCCCCTTGAGAAGGTGGGAGGGCGGGGGGGCGAGCTGCCTTCTATAAGCGCTGCCGGTCTGTACGTTGCAGGGTTGACAGCACACAATGTCACTCAGGGAGGGAATTCCAGGATCCTGACCGCGAAGGAACGGCCGATATGTTTCCGGGTCAGGACGGTGAGTGGCCCGGAAAGGGGGGGAAGCTTGCTGGTGTCCCCCGGTATCTGCCACCCCTTGTCCTTCCAGGTGGAGGTGGGTGTGGGGTTCTGAAGGTGCTGCCTGAGGGTCTTTGGTGAGTTTCCGCGGCGTATCTTGTAGAGGGGACAGACTGCTGCTACTGAGCATTGAGGGGGTGTTGGAACTCAGCCCGGCATTCCTAATGAGCCCAGCTGCCAGCGATGGGAGGGAGAGAGTGGGGGAGGGGGTGACCATCGAGCGGGGAAGAGGAGGGAGGCTACCCCGTCCCCACACTCCCTCAAGTGTGTATGGGAGCCAGCCCCCACCATCCGGGTGAGCGGGGAGTGTTCCCCTCACCCTCCTTACCCGTGCCTTGTTAATGGTGGGACAGGTTTCGGGGGGAGGGAGGGAGGGAGTGAGGAGGGGAGTTACTCGCTGCAGGATTCCCAGCCTCTGACCTGCTCCTGGAGCCACAGGATTGATATGGGGCCGGGTCCCAGTTCAGTTTCTGCTCAACGGGAACCTCCAGGATGTTGATAGTGGGGGGGGAGGGGATTCAGTGACGGTAACGCCATTGAACGTCAAGGGGGCGATGGTTAGATTCTCTCTCCCTCTCTCGTTGGAGATGGTAACCCCCAGGATATTGATAGTGGGGGGGAAGGGGGATTCAGTGACGGTAACACCATTGAACGTCAAGGGGGCGATGGTTAGATTCTCTCTCTCTTGTTGGAGACGGTAACCCCCAGGATATTGATAGTGGGGGGAGGGGGATTCAGTGACGGTAACACCATTGAACGTCAAGGGGGCGATGGTTAGATTCTCTCTCTCGTTAGAAATGGACAGAGCCTGGCGTTTGTGTCCTGATGAAGGGCTTGTGCCCGAGATGTCGATTCTCCTGCTCCTCGGATGCTGCCTGACCTGCTGCGCTTTTCCAGCACCACACTGATCTCCAGCGCTCGCAGTCCTCAGTTTCTCCCCACGTCTGGACATTGCCCAGACCTTGCTGCTGTTTGGACATGCAAGTCCTTATGTTCTGTTTGGCTTGTCCTAAAATAGTAGTGTTGTCCCAGTCGAATTCATGTTGCTTGTCATCTGCGTGTGTGGCTATTAAGGGTAGCTGGTCGTGTCGTTTCGTGGCTAGTTGGTGTTCATGGATGTGGACCGTTGGCTGTCTTCCTGTTTGTCCTGTGTAGTGTTTTGTGCAGTCCTTGCGTGGGTCTGAGGGAGCGGTGGATGGAGCTGAACGTTGTGCAGTCATCGGTGAACACCCACCCCACTTGTGAACGAGGGTGAAGATGGTTGGGACAGAGGACGCTCACCTGAGGGACTCCTGCAGAGATATCCTCGAACGGGAGGTGACTGACGTCCGAGAACCACCGCCACCTTCCTGTGTGCCGGGTATGACTCTAGCCATTGGAACGTCTGTCCTTATCCAAATCCTTATCCCTCCTTACCCGTCCCTGTCCATTCCTTTAGCCAAATGTCTGTTAAACGTTGGAACTGCACTCACATCCCCCCACCTCTTCATAAAGTTCATTCAACACATGGACCAGCTCCTGTGTAAAACAATTTATCCCTCGCATGTCTTTGTTAAATCTCCCTTCCTTTTCATCTTAAAAATAGTCTTGGAATCCCACATCCCTTGCGGATCGATACTGGGCTATGGGGAGAGAGAGCCGGGGGACAGTGGGATTAGTTTGGGGATCGATACAGGGCTATGGGGAGAGAGAGCGGGGACAGTGGATTAGTTTGGGGATGGATACAGGGCTATGGGGAGAGAGCGGGGGGACAGTGGGATTAGTTTGGGGATGGATACAGGGCTATGGGGAGAGAGCGGGGGGCAGTTGGATTAGTTTGGGGATCGATACAGGGCTATGGGGAGAGAGAGCGGGGTCAGTGGGATTAGTTTGGGGATCGATACAGGGCTATGGGGAGAGAGAGCGGGGGACAGTGGGATTAGTTTGGGGATCGATACAGGGCTATGGGAGAGAGAGCGGGGGGCAGTGGGATTAGTGTGGGGATGGATACAGGGCTATGGGGAGAGAGAGCGGGGGGCAGTGGGATTAGTTTGGGGATGGATACAGGGCTATGGGGAGAGAGAGCGGGGGGACAGTGGGATTAGTGTGGGGATGGATACAGGGCTATGGGGAGAGAGCGGGGACAGTGGGATTAGTTTGGGGATCGATACAGGGCTATGGGGAGAGTGCGGGGACAGTGGGATTAGTTTGGGGATGGATACAGGGCTATGGGGAGTGAGCGGGGGACAGTGGGATTAGTTTGGGGTTCGATACAGGGCTATGGGGAGAGAGAGCAGGGGACAGTGGGATTAGTTTGGGGATTGATACAGGGCTATGGGGAGAGAGAGCGGGGGGCAGTGGGATTAGTTTGGGGATCGGTACAGGGCTTTGGGGACAGAGAGTGGGAGGCGGTGGGATTAGTTTGGGGATGGATACAGGGCTATGGGGAGAGAGCGCGGGGGGCAGTGGGATTAGTTTGGGATCGATACAGGGCTATGGGGAGAGAGAGCGGATGGGGCAGTGGGATTAGTTTGACAGAGAGTTTTGATGAGGGGCCTGTTTTCCATAGTTGGGGTCTCAGAAGCACTGTGAGTTAACCGGGGAATGAAATGTAGCATCAGGAAAAAGATTTCGTGAGGGTTTGTGGCTGTGACTATTAGAGGTAATTGTGTGGAACACATAATTTACAATCTGCCAGGCACCTCTCGTTCTGATTTACAAGGGATTAACATTTTCTCAAACGCTGCTTTGTACAGAGAACCAGGAACGCTATCAGGCACCGATATCACACACTGATGCAGGGATTGCAATGAAACAGAGGCTGTATGTTACAAGGATTGTTAGGCTCTAATTTAAAAATGATTAATTCCTACTCCCCTGATCGTGTGTCGACATCTCTCTCTCTCTCTCTCTCTGAGTCTGGAGTTCTGCGGAATCTGTCCTCCATGTTTCCAACGCTGCTCAGCCCCACTCTTGTGTGTGTTACAGAGATACAGTGATGGAGGTTTGTCTCTGTGTGTGTGTGTGTGTGTGGGTGTGTGTGGGTGTGAGCGAGGGGGTGTGTGTGTGCGTGTGTGTGCACGTCAGTGAGTGTGAGCATGGGTGAGGGTGTGTGAGAGAGTGTGTGTATGACTGTGAGTGTGACTGAGTACGTGTGTGTGTGTGCGTATGTGCGTATGTGCGTGTGCGTGTGTGTGTGTATTCACTGGTGGAATTTGGGGTTTGCTGAGATAGAGACATAGGGAGGGGGTGTAGGGGGCTGGAGGGGGTGACACACACAGAGATAGGGAGGGGGTGTAGGTGGCTGGAGGGGGGTGACACACACAGAGATAGGGAGGGGGTGTAGGTGGCTGGAGGGGGTCACACACACAGAGATAGGGAGGGGGTGTAGGGGGGTGACACACACAGAGATAGGGAGGGGGTGTAGGGGGCTGGAGGGGGGTGACACACACAGAGATAGGGAGGGGTGTAGGGGGTGACACACACAGAGATAGGGAGGGGGTGTAGGGGGTGACACACACAGAGATAGGGAGGGGGTGTAGGGGTGACACACACAGAGATAGGGAGGGGGTGCAGGGAAGAGTGGGGCAGAGTCAAAGCTGCCAACAGAATGGTTTATGACTTTCGCTGGCACCTGGACCATCCATCACGACCCCAGCGCTTCCCCACCCCCGCCCCATTTGTCAGCGGTATAGAAAGATCTGTCCCACACCCCCCCCATAGCCTCCCCCTCTCCTCCTGATCAATATGATCACGCTCACTGATGGCTTTCCAATCAATACTCCATTATTCTGGAATACATTACTGCATGTCTCAGCACTCTCCCTCCTCCCTCACCCTCTCCCAACTAATGTCGTCACCAGTCTGTCCTTGGGGTGTGTGTGTGTGTGTGTGTGTGTGTGTGTGAGAGAGAGAGAGTGTGTGTGAGAGAGAGAGGGAAAATGTGTGTGTGTGAGAGAGAGAGTGTGTGATAGAGAGAGTGTGTGTGAGAGATAGAGAGAATGTGTGTGTGTGAGAGAGAGAATGTGTGTGTGAGACTGTGTGTGTGGGTATGTGTGTGTGTGTGTGTGTGAGAGAGACAGTGTGTGTGTGTGAGAGAGAATGTGTGCGTGAGAGTGTGTGTGTGTGTGTGTGGGTATATGTGTGTTTGGGTGTGTGTGTGTGGGTGTAGGTTTGAGTGGTATGTGAGAGAGTGTGTGTGTGAGAGTGTGTGTGAGAGAGAGGGAAAGTGTGTGTGCGAGAGAGTGTGTGAGAGAGTGTGTGTGTGTGAGAGAGAGAGTGTGTGAGAGAGAAGGAAAGTGTGTGTGTGAGAGAGAGTGTATGTGAGAGAGAGTGTGTGAAAGGATGTGTGTGTGTGTGTGTGTGTGGGTGGTGTAGTGTAAGGGAGGGAGTTCCAGTCATACAGCACAGAAACAGACCCTTCGGCCCGACCTGTCCGTGCTGACCCAGATATCCTAACCTAACCCAGTCCCCGTTCCCCCAGCACTTGGCCCCATCTCCCTCTAAACCCTTCCTGTTCCTGTCCCCCCATCCACCTTTTAAATGCTGTCATTGTACCAGCCCCCACCCACTTCCTCTGGCAGCTCCTCCCACACACGCACCACCCTCTGGGGGGAAAAAGTTGCCCCTTGGGTCCCTTTCCCCCCTCTCACCTTAAACCTACCCCCCTCTAGTTCAGTACTCCCCCACCCCAAGGGGGAAAAGACCTTGTCTATTTACCCCACTCTCGTGATGTTATAAACCTCTATAAGGTCACCCCTCAGCCTCCGACGCTCCAGGGAAAACAGCCCCAGCCTGTCCAGCCTCTCCCTGTAGCTCAAACCCTCCAACATCATTGTAAAGAAATCTTGAAAGGGTTCAGAAAAGATTGACAAGGATGTTGGAGGGTTTGAGCTACAGGGAGAGGCTGGACAGGCTGGGGCTGTTTTCCCTGGAGCGTCGGAGGCTGAGGGGTGACCTTATAGAGGTTTATAACATCACGAGGGTGGGGTAAATAGACAAGGTCTTTTCCCCCCTGGGGTGGGGGAGGCTGAGGGATGACCTTATAAAGATTTACAAAATTATGAGGGGCATGTTTAGGATAAATAGACAAGGTCTTTTCCCCTGGAGTGGGGGAGTCCAGAACTAGAGGGGCATAGGTTTAGGGTGAGAGGGGAAAGATATAAAAGAGACCTAAGGGGCAACTTTTTCCCCCAGAGGGTGGTACGTGTATGGAATGAGCTGCCAGAGGATGTGGTGGAGGCTGGTACAATGACAACATTTAAGAGGCATCTGGGTGGGTATATGAACAGGAAGGGTTTGGATGGATATGGGCCGGGTGCTGGCAGGTGGGGACTAGATTGGGTTGGGATATCTGGGTCAGCATGGACGGGTTGGGCCGAAGGGTCAGTTTCCGTGCCGTACGTCTCTGTGACTCTACGGGGGGTTGGCGCGGGCGGACGTTGTGGGTCAGCACGGACAGGTGCGGGCCAAAGGGACTGTCCCCGAGCTCTGGGACTCTGCGACTCTTCGTAAAGTCGCTCCGTTCCAAGGAACGTAGCCCTTCCCTCTCACCGGGACGCAGGTTGGGTATGTTTCCGTGCTGTAGGAGTCGGTGTGGTTTTGGAATTCCACCCCCACCAACTCCCCGGTCGTCAGGAACATTCTTTCCGCGTTTAACCCTTCTCCTCCCTCTCTCTCTGGACATCTCAGTGAGATCAACTCTTCATGTTTTATTGATACTCATTAATGAAAGTTAATTACGGGCGATGGGTTTAATTAAATGCTCTCAGAATGAGAGCGAGAGAGCGCGGGGGGGAAAGCGTTTATCACTAGGCATTTACCGAGTGACACCTTTACGATAATTAGCCGCCTTTGCCAAGATTTTGACCCTCCGACGGTCGTAAAATCAGGGGCTCTAATGACATTGGGACGAGTTTTGCGAGCTGGCCTCATGTGGGGGGAGGTGATGTGTGAGGCTTCGCGAGGGTCAGCGGAAGCGTGGAACGGTCCGCGCAGCTGGGATCGGAGGACCGCGTGAGCCGCCAGGGAGCGGCGCCGGGTCCCGCTGCGTTCCTGGTCACTCCTTCGCGCGGTCTGGGAACGCGGCCCAGGAGAGCTGGGGCGGGGGGGGGGGAAAGCAAGGGATGGTCAGCGGCAGGTTTATGGGCAACGTCCAAGTATTGGCCGCGGAAGGATTCGGACAGGCTGGGGAGAGAGCAAGCGAGGAAGGCAGAGTCGTTGGAAAGGTTCTAGGTCGCTTGGACGTAGCAGAGGGATCTTGTAGTCCGGGTGCATGGATCCTGGAAAGTTGCCAGCCAGGTGGAGAGTGCTGTTGAGAAGGCGTACGGGGCGTGAGGTTTCATGGGTAGTGGGATTGAGTTCCTGAGCCGCAATATCGCGCTGCAACTGGACAAAACGCTGGGGCGGCCGCACACTCGGAGTATTGCGTTCAGTTCTGGCAGGGCTTAGGCCCGAAACGTCGATTCTCCCGCTCCTCGGATGCTGCCTGACCTGCTGCGCTTTTCCAGCCACACATTTTCAGCTCTGTACAGTTCTGGTCCCCATATTTTGGGAGAGATGGTGGATGCATTGGAAAAGGCGCAGAGGGGATTGACCAGGATGTCGCCTGGTCTGGAGGGAAGGACTGAGGGACTTGGGTCTGTTCCCATTGGAAAGAGGAAGGCTAAGACGGGATTTGGATAGAGACATACAAGGTGATCAGAGAAAGTCTTTTACCTAGAATGATAACATCAGCTTGTACGAGGGGACACAGCTACAAATTGAGGGGTGGTAGGTTTAGATTAGATTAGCTTCCCTACAGTGTGGAAACAGGCCCTTCGGCCCAACAAGTCCGCACCGACCCTCCGAAGAGTAACCCACCCAGACCCATTCCCCTCCCCTGAATGCACCTAACGCTATGGGCAACTTAGCACGGTCAGTTCACCTGGCCTGCACCTTTTTGGAAACCCACATAGACACCAGGAGAACGTGCAAACTCCGCACAGACAGATGCCCGAGACGGGAATCGAACCCGGGTCCCTGGCGCCGTGAGGCAGCGGTGCTAACCACTGAGCCACCGTGCCGCCCAAAGATTTAAGACAGATGTCAGGGACAGGTTTTTTTATGCAGAGTATGTTAAGGGCGTGGAATACCCTACCTGCCAATGTAGTCAACTCATTAGCCACATGAGGGAGGTTTAAACAATCCTTAGATAAGCACATGGATGATTGGGATTGTGGGAGGCGTAGCAGCTTGGATCAGTAATTGGCTTGCTGAAAGAAAACAGAGGGTTGTAGTTGATGGAACGTGTTCCTCTCGGAGTCCAGTTACTAGCGGCGTACCACAAGGGTCGGTGTTTTTATAAACGACCTGGGTGAGGGCGTAGAAGGGTGGGTTAGTAAATTTGCCGACGGCACTAAGGTCGGTGGAGTTGTGGATCGCGACGAAGGATGCAGTAGGTTGCAGAGGGACAGAGATAGGATGCAGAGCTGGGCCGAGAGGTGGCAAATGGAGTTTAATGTGGACAAGCGTGAGGTGATACACTTTGGGCAGAGTAATCAGAATGCAAAGTACTGGGCTAATGGTAAGATTCTTGGGAGTGCAGATGAGCAGAGGGATCTCGGTGTCCAGGTACACAGATCCCTGAACGTTGCCTCCCAGATTGACAGGGTTGTTAAGAAGGCATACAGTGTTTTGGCCTTTATTAATAGAGGGATTGAGTTCTGGAACCATGAGGTTATGCTGCAGCTGTACAAAACTCTGGTATGGCCACACTCGGAGTATCGTGTACAGTTCTGGTCACCGCGTTATAGGAAGGAGGTGGAAGCTCTGGGAAGGGGGCAGAGGAGATTTACCGGGACGTTGCCCTGGTACGGAGGGAAGGTCTCACGAGGAAAGGCTAAGGGACTTGGGGCTGTTCTCGTTAGAGAGAAGAAGGTTGAGAGGTGACTGAATAGAGACAGACAAGATAATCAGAGGGTTAGATAGGGTGGGCAGGGAGAGCCTTTTCCCAAGTATGGGGACGGCAAACACAAGGGGACACAGCTTGAGGGGAGATAGGTATGAGACAGATGTCAGGGATAGTTTCTTTACTCAGAGAGTAGGAGGGGGTATGGAACGCTTTGCCTGCAACTGTCGTAGATTCGCCAAGTTTAAGTCGCCATTGGACAGACATATGGACGTACATGGAATAGTGTAGGTGGGATGGGCTTCGGGTTAGTATGACAGGGCGGCGCAACATCGAGGGCCGAAGGGCCTGTTCTGCACTGGAATGGATGGAGCGCGCTACGTGGGAAAGTGTCAGGGAGCCATGTCCTTTGTGTGGAAGACGAGGCGCAAGGACTATATTCCCAACGGGGAGAGAATTCAGAAGCGCAAAGAGACTTTGGGAGTGAGGGGGGGAGAGGGGGGTTCTCGTCCGGGAATTCTCCCGAGGCTGGTCGAGTCAGTAGGCGGGAAGGCGAACGCAACGCTGGCGTTCGATTTCGAGAGGACCCGTGAGGGTGTCCCGTCCGTGGGACGCTCTGCTCGGGGCCCACACGCGGGAGGAGCGTGTGCCGTTTTGGGACACCCCCGCCCACACCCGCCTCCCCTCACCTCACTTCTGAAACGCCGACTCTCCCGTCCCCCCCACCCCCCCAGAGCGGATCCAGGGGAGGGGTCTTCAAGGACGGTCCCCAGAGTAAAAGGTTCAACACGCTTTGAGGGACCCTTTGGGGGAACTCTGGGACCACACTCGATGGAGTTTGAGATGTTTGAGGTGGGGGCGACCTAATCAAAACACACAGGACCTTGAACAGCCCGGACAGAGTGGGCGTTGGGAAGGTGTTCCCATTGGGAGCAGAAACTGGGAGCCAAGGGGCACAGCTCAGAGCCAAGGGAACTCCCTTGAGGATGGAGATAAGGAGAGACCTCTTCAGCCAGGGAGTGGGGAATGGATGGAATTCACTGCCCCAGAACGCTGTGGGGGCCAGGGCATTGAGGGTATTTAAGACAGAGACAGACAGAGTCTTGGGTATCAAGGGCTACAGGGAGATTGGGAGGAAAATGGGTACGAGAAACTGACCAGCCAGGATCGAATGGCAGAACAGAATCAATGGGCCGAAGGGTCTGATGGAAATTCGAATCAGATTACAACGGGATCTCGATCACATGGGCCGAGGAGTGGCAGATGGAGTTTAATTCAGATCAATGTGAGGGGCTGCATTTTGGAAAGGCACATCAGGGCTACATTGTCCCCAAAGTGCCCAGGGATGTGCAGGTTAGGGTGGGATTGGCTGTGCTGAATTGTCCCCGTAGTGCCCAGGGATGTACAGGTTAGCGTGGGATTGGCCGTGCTAAATTGTCCCCGTGGTGCCCAGCGATGTACAGGTTAGGGTGGGATTGGCCGTGCTAAAATGTCCCCAAAGTGCCCAGAGATGCGCAGTTTAGGGTGGATTGGCCGTGCTAAATTGTCCCGTAGTGCCCAGGAATGTGCAGGTTAGTGTGGAGTGGCCGTGCTAAATGCAGGGTTACAGGGATAGGGGGGATGGAGTGGGTCTGGGTGGGATGCACTTTGGAGGGTCATTGTGGACTCGATGGGCTGAATGGCTTGCTTCCACACTGTGGCGATTCTGTGATTCCGTCAACAAAGAGTGCAGGTTCATAGCTCCTTGAAAGTGGGGTCGCAGGTGGATAGGATAGTGAAGGAGGGGTTTGGTATGCTTTCCTTTATTGGTCAGAGTATTGAGTACAGGAGTTGGGAGGGTCACGTTGCGGCTGTACAGGACATTGGTTAGGGGGCCCCTGTTGGAATATTGTGTTCAATCCCGGTCTCCCTACTACAGGAAGGATGTTGTGGGAGGGTTCGGAAAAGATTGACAAGGATGTTGGAGGGTTTGAGCTACAGGGAGAGGCTGGACAGGCTGGGGCTGTTTTCCCTGGAGCGTCGGAGGCTGAGGGGGTGACCTTATAGAGGTTTATAACATCACGAGGGTGGGGTAAATAGACAAGGTCTTTTCCCCCCTGGGGTGGGGGAGGCTGAGGGGGTGACCTTATAGAGGTTTATAACATCACGAGGGTGAGGTAAATAGACAAGGTCTTTTCCCCCCTGGGGTGGGGGAGTCCAGAACTAGAGGGGGGTAGATTTAAGGTGAGGGGGGGAAAGGGACCCGAGGGGCAACTTTTTCCCCCCCAGAGGGTGGTGCGTGTGTGGGAGGAGCTGCCAGAGGGAAGTGGGTGGGGGGCTGGTACAATGACAGCATTTAAAAGGTGGATGGGGGACAGGAACAGGAAGGGTTTAGAGGGAGATGGGGCCAAGTGCTGGGGGGATGGGGACTGGGTTAGGTTAGGGATATCTGGGCCAGCACGGACTGGTCGGGCCAAAGGGTCTGTTTCCGTGCTGCACATCTCTGTTGACTCTAATTTTCTCAGGATATTGCTAGGTTCATATCGTCTGCAGCAAGTAGGGGGAGCTATGTCCTGACAGACTCTCCAGCATCGAGCTCAGATCAATTTCAGATCCATTTCTGGTGAACTGGAGACATCTGTTGGACTGTTCAACACACTCCCTCGTTCAGCACTGACCCTCCCTCAGCACTGACCCTCCCTCAGCACTGACCCTCCCACAGCACCCGCTCCCTCAGCACTGACCCTCCCACAGCACCCGCTCCCTCAGCACTGACCCTCCCACAGCACCCGCTCCCTCAGCACTGACCCTCCCACAGCACCCACTCCCTCAGCACTGACCCTCCCACAGCACCCACTCCCTCAGCACTGACCCTCCCTCAGCACTGACCCTCCCACAGCACCCGCTCCCTCAGCACTGACCCTCCCTCAGCACTGACCCTCCCACAGCACCCACTCCCTCAGCACTGACCCTCCCTCAGCACTGACCCTCCCACAGCACCCACTCCCTCAGCACTGACCCTCCCACAGCACCCGCTCCCTCAGCACTGACCCTCCCACAGCGCCCTATCCCTCAGCACTGACCCTCCCTCAGCGCCCTCTCCCTCAGCACTGACCCTCCCACAGCGCCCGCTCCCTCAGCACTGACCCTCCCACAGCACCACTCCCTCAACACTGACCTTCCCACAGCGCCCACTCTCTCAGCACTGACCCTCCCACAGCGCCCGCTCCCTCAGCACTGACCCTCCCACAGCACTGATCCTCCCTCAGCACTGACCCTCCCACAGCACCCGCTCCCTCAGCACTGACCCTCCCTCAGCACTGACCCTCCCACAGCACTGACCCTCCCACAGCACCCACTCCCTCAGCACTGACCCGCCCACAGCGCCCGCTCCCTTAGCACTGACCCTCCCACAGCACCCACTCCCTCAGCACTGACCCTCCCACAGCACCCGCTCCCTCAGCACTGACCCTCCCACAGCACCACTCCCTCAACACTGACCTTCCCACAGCGCCCACTCTCTCAGCACTGACCCTCCCACAGCACCCGCTCCCTCAGCACTGACCCTCCCACAGCACTGATCCTCCCTCAGCACTGACCCTCCCACAGCACCCGCTCCCTCAGCACTGACCCTCCCTCAGCACTGACCCTCCCACAGCACTGACCCTCCCACAGCACCCACTCCCTCAGCACTGACCCTCCCACAGCGCCCGCTCCCTTAGCACTGACCCTCCCACAGCACCCACTCCCTCAGCACTGACCCTCCCACAGCACCCGCTCCCTCAGCACTGACCCTCCCACAGCACTGATCCTCCCTCAGCACTGACCCTCCCACAGCACCCGCTCCCTCAGCACTGACCCTCCCTCAGCACTGACCCTCCCACAGCACTGACCCTCCCACAGCACCCACTCCCTCAGCACTGACCCTCCCACAGCGCCCGCTCCCTTAGCACTGACCCTCCCACAGCACCCACTCCCTCAGCACTGACCCTCCCACAGCGCCCGCTCCCTTAGCACTGACCCTCCCACAGCACCACTCCCTCAACACTGACCTTCCCACAGCGCCCACTCTCTCAGCACTGACCCTCCCACAGCGCCCACTCCCTCAGCACTGACCATTAGGGCATGTTGATCAATAAGCAAGTGACTGCGTGTTTCACAGACTCTACGTGTGCATCTCCCAGTTTCTGCATGTTTGTGGCCATGTGTCTGTATATCCAACTGAGTTTATGTGTGTGTGGGAGTGAGAGTGAAGTGTGTTTGATTGTGTGCATGCGAGAGAGAGAGAGAGATTGTGTGTATAGTTTTGAGTGAGTATATGTGCCTGAGCGTGATTATTAGTGTGTGTATGCGTGTGTGTGTGTGTGAGAGAGAGAGTTGGTGAATATGAATGCGTGTTCTGAGGGAGTGCCTGAGTGTATCAGTGTGTGTCTGTATGTGTTTGAGAGAATGTGTGTGAGAGTGAGAATGAGTGTATGTGTGCGAGAGAACGTGTGAGAGAGGGAGAGTGGGTGTGTGTGTTAGTGAGAGGATATGTGTGTGTGTGTGAGAGAGAGGATATGTGTGTGTCTGTATGTGTGTGTGAGAGAGAATGTGTTTGTGAGAGAGGGAGAATGTGTGTGTGTGTGTGTGTGTGTGTGTGTGTGTGAGAGAGAGAGAGAGAATATGTGAGAGAGAATGAGTGTGTGAGAGAGAGAATGAGTGTGAGAGAGAGAGAATATGTGTGTCTGAGAGAGAGAATGACTGTGTGAGAGAGAGAGAATGAGTGTATGTGAGAGAGAGAGTGTGAGTGAGAGAATGAGTGAGAGAGAGTGTGTGTGAGAGAGAGAGAATGTGTGTGTGTTTGTGTGTGTGAGAGTGTGTGTGTGTGTGTGTGAGAGAGAATGTGTCTGTGTGTGTGTGAGAGAGAAAGTGTGTGTTTGTGAGAGAATGTGTGTGTGTGTGAGAGAATGTGTGTGTGTGTGAGAGAGAGAGCGTGTGTGTGAGAGAATGTGTGTGTGTGAGAGAGAGTGTGCGTGAATACAAGTGTGTGTGTGTGTCTGAGCAAGTCAGTCAGCTGAAACTCTGTCAGTCTCGCTGTTCCCCCAGCCTCATACCCGGGCGATATCAGGGTACATGGGGGGGAGATGGGGTTGTGGGTGGGGGGTGGGGGAGACTGTATCAGAGCGGTTAGGGGAGGTGGAGATTGGAGGTGTCTGCTGGGTGTGTGTGGGAGAATTTGGGGGATACCCGGCTGAGGACCGTACTAGAAAGGGCACCAAGAGACATCTGTAACATCCTGAGCTTCCGAACCTGGTTTGTCTCAATCACTCCTCGTGAAAATTCCCAAACACGGTGGGTGTTAAAACCGAGGGCAGCAGGGAGCTGGAGGAAAGATCGATGGCTGTGGTGAACACAGGGAGGTAGTATCTGTCATTCTAACCCCAAACACACTCACACACTCACACTCACACACTCTCACTCACGCACACACAGACACACGCACACACACACGGACTCACACACACACACACACACACGCACTCACACACACACGCACTCACACGCACTCACGCACTCACACACACACGCATACACACAGACACACACACTCACACAGACACACATGCACTCACACACATAACAGACACACGGACTCACACACACACACACAGACAACACACACACACGCTCACACACACAGACGCACACACTCACACACACACACTCACACTCATACACTCACACAGTCACTCTCACACACACACACACACTCTCACTCACCCACAGACACACACTCATACACACACACAGACACACGCACATAGACACACACACTCACTCACTCTCACACACACAGACACGCACAGAAACACACACACACACACATGCACGCACTCACACAGACGCAGGCACACACGCACACAGGCACACATACACACACTCACTCACACAGGCACACTCACACACACAGACACACAGATACACACACACAGCCATAGATACTTACACACACGCAGACACGCACTCATACGCTCACACACACAGACACACTCACACACACTCATACACTCACACAGACACACATACACTCACACAGACACACACGCAGACACACTCACACAGCCACACACACATACACACACATACACACACTCACTCACACAGACACGCACGCAAACACACACACACACTCATGCATACACATGCGTGCGCATACAGACACACATACACATGCACACACAGACACACGCACGCACACACACTGTTATTTCTCTCTCTCTCTCTCTATCTCTGTCTCTCAGTTTAATATGTTGCAGTCCACAATCATAAACAGCTCCCTCCCACAGCACCCTGATTATATATCTCATGGGTTAGGTGGTCTCCTCAGCCAACAGAACACTCAGTGTCAACACAGGAGATGTACGTTCTCATTCTTTCATTTCTATTGCCGTGGTGCAGTGCATTAATGGACAGGGAACACGGGGTCTTTTGTGGGTGAGAGAGAGAGTGTGTGTGAGAGTGCGTGATAGAGAGACTGTGTATGTGTGAGAGACAGTGTGTGTATGTCTGTGAGAGTGTGTGAGTGTGTGTCTGTGAGAGTGTGTGTGTGTCTGTGAGAGTGTGTGTCTGTGTGTGAGAGTGCGTGATAGAGAGACTGTGTATGTGTGAGAGAGAGTGTGTGTGTCTGTGAGAGAGAGTGTGTGTGTCTGAGAATGAGTGTGTGTCTGTGAGAATGAGTGTGTGTCAGTCTGTGAGAGAGTGTGTGAGAGTGCATGATATGGAGACTGTGTCTCTTAAGAGTGCGTGTGAGTGTATGTGTGAGAGAGAGTGTGTGTGTGAGTGTGTGTCTGTGAGAGAGAGTGCGTGTGTCTGAGAATGAGTGTGTGTCTGTGAGAGTGAGTGTGTGTCTGTCTGTGAGTGAGTGTGTGAGACTGCGTGATAGAGAGACTTTGTGTCTCTAAGAGTGTGTGTGAGTGTATGTGTGAGAGAGAGTGTGTTTGTGAGTGTGTGTCTGTGAGAGAGAGTGCGTGTGTCTGAGAATGAGTGTATGTCTGTGAGAGTGTGTGAGTGTGTGTCTGTCTGTGAGAGAGTGTGTGAGACCGCGTGATAGAGAGACTTTGTGTCTCTAAGAGTATGTGTGAGTGTATGTGTGAGAGAGAGTGTGTTTGTGAGTGTGTGTCTGTGAGAGAGAGTGCGTGTGTCTGAGAATGAGTGTATGTCTGTGAGAGTGTGTGAGTGTGTGTGTGTCTATGAGAGAGTGTGTGAGAGCGCGTGATAGAGAGACGGTGTGTCTCTAAGAGTGTGTGTGAGTGTATGTGTGAGAGAGAGTGTGTTTGTGAGTGTGTGTCTGTGAGAGAGAGTGTGTGTGTCTGAGAATGAGTGTGTGTCTGTGAGAGAGTGTGTGAGAGTGCGTGATATGGAGACTGTATGTGTGAGAGAGCGTGTGAGTGTATGTGTGAGAGAGAGTGTGTATGTGAGTGTGTCTGTGAGAGTGAGTGTGTGTCTGTCTGTGAGAGAGTGTGTGAGAGTGCGTGATAAAGAGACTGTGTGTCTTTAAGAGTGTGTGTGAGTGTATGTGTGAGAGAGAGTGTGTGTGTCTATGAGAGAGTGTGTGAGAGCGCGTGATAGAGAGACGGTGTGTCTCTAAGAGTGTGTGAGAGAGAGTGTGTGTCTGTGAGAGTGAGTGTGTATCTGTCTGTGAGAGGGAGAGTGAGTATAAGAGAGAGAGAGTCTGAAAGTGTTTGAGTGTTAGAAAGAGTGTGTGTGTGTGAGTGTGCGTGAGAGGAAGAGTGTGTATGTGAGAGAGTGTGAGAGAGGGAGTGTGAGAGAAAGTGAGTGTGAGTAAGAGTGAGTGTGTGAGTGAAAGTATGTGAGAGAGAGAGTGTGAGTGAGAGTGAGTGTGTGAGAGATTGAGTGAGTGTGAGACAGAGTTGGTGAGAGAGTGTGTGTGAGAGACAGAGACATTGTGTGCGTATGAGAGACAGAAAGTGTGTGTGAAGAGAGAAAGTGAGACGTGTGTATGTGTTAGAGAATTTGAAAGAGTGTGTGTGAGAGAGTGTAAGAGAATTTGTGTGTGTGAGCGTGTGAGTGTGTGTCTGTGAGAGAGTATGTGAGGGTGCGTGATAGACAGACTGTGTGTGTCTAAGAGTGTGTGTGTGTGTGTGAGTATGTGTGTGAGTGTGTGTGTCTGTGAGAGAGTGTGTGAGTGTGAATGTGTGTGTGTCCGTGAGAGAGTGTGTGTGTAAGAGTGTGTGTGTGCATATGTGTTTGTGTGTGTGTGTGTATATGTCTGAGTGTGTGTGTCTGTGAGAGTGTGTGTGAGTGTATGAATGTGTGTGTGCACGTTAGTGTGAGAGTGTGTGTCTGAGAGTGTGTGTGTGAGTGTGTGTGTGAGAGAGTGAATCTGTGTGAGTGTGAATGTGTGTGTGAGTGTGTGTGAGAGGGCAGAGTGTCTGAGACAGGGTGTGTATGAAAGTGTGTGTGTGAGAGTGTATGTGAGAGAGTGTGTGTGTAAGTGTGAGTGTGTGTGAGAGGGCAGTGTGTCTGAGACACAGTGTGTGTGTGAGTTTGTGTGTGTGTGAGTGTGTGTGAGTGTATGTGTGTGGGAGTGTGAGTTTGAGTTGTGTGAGAGTGTGTGTGTCTGTGAGAGTGTGTGAGTGTGAATGTGTTTGTGTGTGCGTGTGTGTCTGAAAGAGTGTGTGTGTGCGAGTGTGTGTATGTGAGTGTGTGTGTAAGTGTGTATGTGAGTGTGTGTAAGAGTGTGAATGTGTGTGAGTGGAATATGTGTGTGTAGGAGTATATGTCTAAGAGTGTGTGTGAGTGTGAGAGTGTGTGAGTGTGTGTGTGTGTCTGTGAGAGAGTACACACACACTCACACATACACACACACATACACACACACATACACTCTCACACACACACTCTCATACACACACTCTCTCACCCTTACACACTCACAACACACACTCACAACACACCCTCACACACACACTCACGCTCTCATACACACACTCACGCTCTCATACACACACACACTCTCACACACACACTCGCACACTCTCACACACACTCACACATGCACTTACACACACACACACACACACACTCACACACTCTCTCACTCACACACACTCTCACACACACACACTCACACTCACACACACACACACACACTCTCACACTCACACAAACACACACTGTCTCACACACACACACTCACACACACACTCTCACACACACACACTCACACACACTCTCACACACTCACACTCACACTCACACACACTCACACACTCTCACTCACACACACACACACACACACACAACACACACCTGAAAAACTGCGGATGTACTGAATGGAGGGAGAGACCAGGTCAGTTGTTCAGTCATTGCTGAAATATAGTTGAGCTGGTCAGACAGCGGCGACTGTTCCCAGGAGAAAGGGGAATGTTTTTAGCAGCTAATGGCTGGGGCCGGGTCAGGGACAATACAGTTGCAGTGGGGTCGTTACTAAAATGCTGGGGGACAGCTATATGGCAGGGCCATCACATCATGAGAGAGTTCTGCATTATCTCACTCTGCCAGGCCCCCTCCCTATCTCTGTGTGTGTCACCCCCTACACCCCCTCCCTATCTCTGTGTGTGTCACCCCCTCCAGCCCCCTACACCCCCTCCCTATCTCTGTGTGTGTCACCCCCTCCAGCCCCCTACACCCCCTCCCTATCTCTGTGTGTGTGTGTCACCCCCTCCAGCCCCCTACACACCCCTCCCTATCTCTGTGTGTGTCACCCCCTCCAGCCCCCTACACCCCCTCCCTATCTCTGTGTGTGTCACCCCCTCCAGCCCCCTACACCCCCTCCCTATCTCTGTGTGTGTCACCCCCTCCAGCCCCCTACACCCACACACTCGCGCTCTCACACACACACACAGAGTGTGAGTGTGTGTGTGTGAGTGTGTGTGTGTGTGAGAGAGAGAGAGATGGAGATGTTTGGGGACATAGAGACATTGGGGGAGATGGAGATGTTGGGGTGAGATTGAGATATTGGGGATGTGGGGAGAGAGGGAGGTGTTGGGGGAGGGAGGGAGGTGTTGGGGGAGAGATGGAGATTTCGGGGACGTGTAGAGAGTTTGAGATGTTGCGGGATGGTGGGGGGAGGATGTGGATGTTGTGGGTGGGGGGATTTGTCCCCAATATCTCCATCTTCCCCCAATATCTCTCCCTCCGTACCTGAACACAGCTATTCCCAAGATGTCACTGAAAGCCAGCCGCAGCAGCTGCTGCTGAGGAAGGTCACCTCTCTCTGAGCTCTCCGTTATTTCTTTGGTGTCTGTCAGTGAATGTTCCTGCAGCTCCCTGCCCTGCGGGGAGGTTAGCGTTCATTGCCCTTCTGGGGGGGTGTTAGTCTCTCAGGCAGTCAATGCCAGGACTCTGAGTCCTTAGAGAAACCTGTAAAACCAGTCAGGGATGGTCCACAGACCGAATCTGCTAATCCAGGGACATTCAGAGGTCACAGAGAGAGAGACAGAGACAGAGAGAGAGACAGAGACAGACAGAGAGAGTGAGTGAGAGAGAGAGAGAGAGAGAGACAGAGTGAGAGAGTGAGACAGAGAGAGAGTGAGAGAGTGTGAGAGAGAGAGAGACAGAGAGAGAGAGAGACAGAGACAGAGAGAGAGACAGAGAGAGAGAGACACTGAGTGTGAGAGAGAGAGACACACACACAGAGAGCGAGAGACACAGAGAGAGACACAGAGACAGAGAGAGAGTGAGAGAGAGACACAGAGAGAGAGAGAGATATAGTGAGGGAAAGAGAGAGAGACAGAGAGAGATAGAGAGAGAGAGAGACACGGTGAGAGAGAGACACACAGACAGCGAGAGACAGAGAGAGAGAGACAGAGACACAGAGAGAGAGAGACACTGAGAGAGAGAGAGAGACAGAGACAGAGAGAGAGTGAGAGAGACAGACAGACAGACAAAGAGAGACACAGAGACAGAGAGACAGAGAAACAGAGAAACAGAGACAGAGAGAGAGAGACAGAAAGAGAGAGACAGAGAGAGAAAGAGACAGAGAGAAAAGGGTGCGGGGACAGAGAGAGAGACAGAGAGAGACACACGCACAGAGTGAGAAAGACAGAGAGAGAAGGGTCCAGGGACAGAGACAGAGAGAGAAAAAACTGCGGGGACTGAGAGAGAGAAGGGTGCGGGTATAGAGAGAGAGATAGACAGAGAGAAAGAGGGAAGGGGGTGCTCAGAGAGAGAGAGATAGTGAGAGAAAGGGAGAGAGAGGGAGAGAGATAGAGTAAAATTTGGGGACAGAGAAAGAGGTAGAGAGAAAGAGTCAGAGAGAGAGAAGGGTGTGGGGACTGAGAGAGAGATAGACAGAGAGAGGGAGGGAAGGGGGTGCTCAGAGAGAGAGATAGTGAGAGAGAGAGATAGAGAGAGAATGGGGTGCTCAGAGAGAGAGAGGGGGTTACAGAAAGAGATCGAGAAAGGAGGGAGAAGAGCAGAGAGGCAGCCAATCCCACCCTAACCTGCACATCCCTGGGCACTACGGGACAATTTAGCACGGCCAATCCCACCCTAACCTGTACATCCCTGGGCACTACGGGACAATTTAGCACGGCCAATCCCACCCTAACCTGCACATCCCTGGGCACTACGGGGACAATTTAGCACGGCCAATCCCACCCTAACCTGCACATCCCTGGGCACTACGGGACAATTTAGCACAGCCAATCCCACACTAACCTGCACATCCCTGGGCACTACGGGACAATTTAGCACGGTCAATCCCACCCTAACCTGCACATCCCTGGGCACTACGGGGACAATTTAGCACAGCCAATCCCACCCTAACCTGCACATCCCTGGGCACTACGGGGACAATTTAGCACGGCCAATCCCACCCTAACCTGCACATCCCTGGGCACTACGGGGACAATTTAGCACGGCCAATCCCACCCTAACCTGCACATCCCTGGGCACTACGGGGACAATTTAGCACGGCCAAACCCACCCTAACCTGCACATCCCTGGGCACTACGGGGACAATTTAGCACGGCCAATCCCACCCTAACCTGCACATCCCTGGGCACTACGGGACAATTTAGCACGGCCAATCCCACCCTAACCTGCACATCCCTGGGCACTACGGGACAATTTAGCATGGCCAATCCCACCCTAACCTGCACATCCCTGGGCACTACGGGGACAATTTAGCACGGCCAATCCCACCCTAACCTGCACATCCCTGGGCACTACGGGGACAATTTAGCACGGCCAATCCCACCCTAACCTGTACATCCCTGGGCACTACGGGACAATTTAGCACGGCCAATCCCACCCTAACCTGCACATCCCTGGGCACTAACCTGTACATCCCTGCTCCTCATCCCTTTGTTCTCCTGCCCCCTCCCTCCCCTGTATTTCTCCAACTCGTTGTCTACCTCCTTGTGAAGTTCCCTCACTGTCCCAGCCTCCGCCTCACCTCGGGGTTCGCAAATCGCACCGATCCACGATCCGTTGGGAGAATCCGGATCTCCACGACTCTGTTTCGATTTTCCAACCCTTTGTCCGCGACCTCTGGTCCCAGAACACCCCGGAAGGGGAAGCGACCGCTCCACGGATGTTTTATCCACACCTTTTATCGTCTCACACATTGGTTAGGGGGCCACTTCCGAAATACCGCGTTCCATTCTGGTCTCCCTGTCATTGTACCAGCCCCCACCCACTTCCTCTGGCAGCTCCTCCCACACACGCACCACCCTCTGGGGGGGAAAATGTTGCCCCTCGGGTCCCTTTCCCCCCCTCCCACCTTAAACCTACCCCCCTCTAGTTCTGGACTCCCCCACCCCAGGGGGAAAAGACCTTGTCTATTTACCCCCACCCTCGTGATGTTATAAACCTCTATAAGGTCACCCCCTCAGCCTCCGACGCTCCAGAGAAAAACAGCCCCTGCTAGGGGTGGTACGGTGGCTCAGTGGTTAGCACTGCTGCCTCACAGCGCCAGGGACCCGGGTTCAATCCCAGCCTCGGGCGACTGCCTGTGTGGAGTTTGCACATTCTCCCCGTGTCTGCATGGGTTTCCTCCCACAGTCTAGAAGATGTGCGGGTCAGGTGAATTGGCCGTGCTAAGTTGCCCGTGGTGATAGGTGCATTAGTCTGAGGAAAATGGGTCTGGGTGGGCTACTCTTCGCAGAGTTGGTGTGGACTTGTTGGGCCGAATGGCCTGTTTCCACACTGTAGGGAATCTAATCAATCCAGCCTCTCCCTGTAGCTCAAACCCTCCAACATCCTTGTCCATCTTTTCCGAACCCTCCCACAACGTCCTTCCTGTAGCAGGGAGACCGGGATTGAACACAATATTCCAACAGGGGCCCCCTAACCAATGTCCTGTACAGCCGCAACGTGACCCTCCCAACTCCTGTACTCAATACTCTGACCAATAAAGGGAAGCAAACCCAACGTCTCCTTCACTGTCCTGTCTACTGACCAACCTGTAAACATTTAATAACCTATTTATAATCAGTCCCAATAAAATGTAATGGGCGGCACGGTGGCACAGTGGTTAGCACTGCTGCCTCACAGCGCCTGTAGACCCGGGTTCAATTCCCGACTCAGGCGACTGACTGTGTGGAGTTTGCACGTTCTCCCCGTGTCTGCGTGGGTTTCCTCCGGGTGCTCCGGTTTCCTCCCACAGTCACAAAAGATGTGCGGGTCAGGTGAATTGGCCATGCTAAATTGCCCATAGTGTTAGGTAAGAGGTAAATGTAGGGGTATGGGTGGGTTGCGCTTCGGCGGGTCGGTGTGGACTTGTTGGGCCGAAGGGCCTGTTTCCACACTGTAAGTCTAATCTAAACATAAGCATGACACGTTCAGCAAAGACGGAAATTCTATACTTGTTGCCTCTGGTCATTGTGGTAGGATTAGACCCAACAGGAAGTTTGCAATTTGCTTTTCTCTCCTTGTTGTGTAGTTTGTTTTGTCTCCTATTTTAGTTCCTTGTCTATTTACCCCACCCTCGTGATGTTATAAACCTCTATAAGGTCACCCCCACAGCCTCCCCCACCCCAGGGGAAAAGACCTTGTCTATTTACCCCACCCTCGTGATGTTATAAACCTCTATAAGGTCACCCCCTCAGCCTCCGACGCTCCAGGGAAAACAGCCCCAGCCTGTCCAGCCTCTCCCTGTAGCTCAAACCCTCCAACATCCTTGTCCATCTTTTCCGAACCCTCCCACAACATCCTTCCTGTAGCAGGGAGACCGGGATTGAACGCAATATTCCAACAGGGGCCCCCTAACCAATGTCCTGTACAGCCGCAACATGACCCCCCCAACTCCTGTACTCAATACTCTGCCCAATAAAGGAAAGCATACCAAACCCCTCCTTCACTATCCTATCCACCTGCGACTCCACTTTCAAGGAGCTATGAACCTGCACTCCAAGGTCTCTGTGTTCACCAACACTCCCCCAGGACCTTACCATTAGGTGTTGACGTAGATTGTGAATCGCTGAAGGAGCGCTCCAAGGCCAGAGCCCTGTGGCACTTCCAATAGTTAGACCTTGCCATCTGCTTTCCCAGGGAAAGGCAGCGGTCGTGGGGAGACGCACAAATCTACAAGAGGCGTGGGTAAGGCAGGACGGTCAGGATCTTTATGACCCTCCCTCCCACCCCGGGTCGTGGTTTCAATGGGGCAGGGGAGAGTTTAAGGGAGATGTGCAAGGGACGTCCTCCCCGCCCCCCCCCCCCCCCACCATCGGGTGGTGGGAGCCCGGAATGTTCCACCAGAAGGGGTGATGGGAATGGAGCCGCATTGGCAAGAGGCACGTGGATGGGTACACACACAGGGAGGGGATAGAGGGAGCTGCACCCGGCGAGGGCAAAGGGTTCGTATCTCGGTTTAGCCAGAGCGTGAGGACGGGTCTTTGAGAGTGGAAGGGGCACCGGTTCCTTGCGGTCCACCTCCCTTCTGTTCCGGTAGGTTGTAGCGCGCGCGCGTTCCGGGAGGCGGGATTGCAAGGGGCTTAGCGGCCAGAACGGAAAACGCAGGCCGAGGGGTCGCTTCCCCCCGCCCCGCATTGTAAAATACTCCCCGGCACGGGTCCGACGTCACCGCCGCAGGGATGTGGTGGAGAGGGGAGGGCCGCGAAACGTCCCTGTTGCAAGCCGAGGGGTTGCCGAGGATCAGTGAATGCGGTGGGTGGATAATATACCACCCCCTCGCTTGGGGGGGGGAGGCGTTGGTGATGTGGTCGCAGCTGAACCGGAAGATGGTGGTAGTTCTCAGAGGTGAGTCACCTCCTGACCCAGGACCTCTCTGCAGGGGTCCCTCAGGGTAACGTCCTCAGCCCCAACCACCTTTAGCTGCTTCATCAATGGCCTTCCCCTCCACCCCAGCATCAAAAGTGAGGGACGTTTGCTGAAGGTCCCACAATATTCAGCACCATTCGCCACTCTCTCAGACTCTGAAGCGGTCTGGGTCTAGACGCTGCAGGATCGGGGCAATGTCCAAGCCTGGGCAGACTTGGGGAAAGTAATATTCACGCCCCACAAACGCCAGGCTGTGACCATCTGCAATGAGGGAGAGGATCTAACCATCGCCCCCTTGACGTTCAATGGCTTTGCCGTCACTGAATCCCCCTTCCCCGCCCCCCACTATCAACATCCTGGGGGTTACCGTCTCCAACGAGAGAGAGAGAATCTAACCATCGCCCCCTTGACGTTCAATGGCGTTACCGTCACTGAATCCCCCTTCCCCCCCCACTATCAACATCCTGGGGGTTACCGTCTCCAACGAGAGAGAGAATCTAACCATCACCCCCTTGACGTTCAATGGCGTTACCGTCACTGAATCCCCTTCCCCCCACTATCAACATCCTGGGGGTTACCGTCTCCAACGAGAGAGAGAGAGAGAATCTAACTATCGCCCCCTTGACGTTCAATGGCGTTACTGTCACTGAATCCCCCTCCCCCCCACTATCAACATCCTGGGGGTTCCCATTGAGCAGAAACTGAACTGGGACCCAGCCCCATATCAATCCTGTGGCTCCAGGAGCAGGTCAGAGGCTGGGAATCCTGCAGAGAGTAACTCCCCTCCTCACTCCCTCCCTCCCCCCGAAGCCTGTCCTACCATCGACAAGGAATGAGTCAGGAGGGTGGGGGGACACTCCCCGGATGGGGGGAGGAGGGGTGGGGGGCTGGCTCCCACACACACACTCAAAACACTCCACCCTGTCCAGAGGGAGGGAAACAGAACAGCCCCCTTTCCTCTCAATCGTCACCCCCTCCACCCCCCCACACCTGCCACACTCCCTCCTTTCCCTCGCCGGCAGCTGGGCTCATTAGGAATGCTGGGCTGAGTTTCAACACCCCCTCGACGCTCAGTAGCAGCAGTCTGTCCCCTCTATGAGACGCGGGGCGGAAACTCACCAAAGATCCTCAGGCAGCACCTTCGAAACCCCACACCCACCTCCATCTGGATGGACGGGGGGGGCAGCAGATTCATGGGGGACACCACCCCCCTGTGAGCTCCCCTGCCCCCAACCTCTGAGCACCTCACTCTCACTCTCCGAATCCTGGAATTCCCTCCCTGAGGGACATTGTGGGTCAATTCATGGCAGGTTGGGACGGCAGCAGTTCAAGAAGGCAGGTCACCCCCACCTTCTCAAGGATGGGGGAGGGGGCAACTAGGGACGGGGCGATAAGCGCTGAGCCCGGGTTGGAAGCGCCCAGGTCTGACAAAAAGGCTGCAAGTTTCTACTAATTGTGGAGATTCGGCCGGTCTTTTTGACCCAGGTAAATTTGAAAAGCACAGATCAGATTTCCGCGCGGAGCAATGTTTATTCGGGGAGAATCCAGCGTCAGGTGAAGGAGCATTCACCGTGATACATGATGAATCAAAGCTCCGATGTCTGGCCCCGCACACTCGCACTGAGACGCTGAGCGGGAAACCGGGGTGGAAGATGAAAAGACGCCGTGTGCTGGAAATAATGCATCGACGATATCCACACGTGGAGACTTCGCACACACACACACACACACACTACACGCACACAGGTGTATTGGGGAGGGGGTGCGGAGTGGGGACAAGCGACCCCCCCCTCCTTTGCTGTGTGTGGACGCCTTGATTCTCCGCACTCTGATCAGCTGCACGCAACTGGGAGGGCAAGAAAAAACCAACACAGTCATTGGGTGTGGCCCCACATCTGGAGGGTGGACTCATCCACACCACAGCAAGGGATTCCCCCAGGACGATGGCAGTGGGCATCACAAGATGTGCAGGTTTCGGAGTGGATCGGCCGTGCTAAATTGTCCCGTAGTGCCCAGGGGTGTGCAGGTTAGGGTGGGATTGGCCGTGCTAAATTGTCCCGTAGTGCCCAGGGATGTGCAGGTTAGGGTGGGATTGGCCGTGCTAAATTGTCCCTGTAGTGCCCAGGGATGTGCAGGTTATGGTGGGATTGGCCGTGCTAAATTGTCCCTGTAGTGCCCAGGGATGTGCAGGTTATGGTGGGATTGGCCGTGCTAAATTGTCCCCGTAGTGCCCAGGGATGTGCAGGTTAGTGTGGGATTGGCCGTGCTAAATTGTCCCGTAGTGCCCAGGGATGTGCAGGTTAGGGTGGATTGGCCATGCTAAATTGTCCCCATAGTGCCCAGGGATGTGCAAGTTAGGGTGGGATTGGCCGTGCTAAATTGTCCCCGTAGTGCCCAGGGATGTGTTGGTTAGGGTGGGATTGGCCGTGCTAAACTGTGCCTGGATTTAGGGAAACAAATTATCAACAGGGAATTTTGGAAAACAATTTATCAACAGGAATTTATTGAAAGGGCTTTAGGGGAAATGAGTATAGCGGGGATTTAGGAAAAATAATATACATAAGAAGGGGATTTACAATAAAGCTATATAAGCATGGAGTTTCAGAATGAAATGTATAAAATCAGGAATTTAAGATAAAATATCCAAACAAGGGATTTAGAAACTCCTCCAAAAAAGAGCCCTTTTACTGCGGAGAACAGTGAGACGGTTGTTGACTTGGGGGAAGTGTTGTCTGTGTCGTTTCTGCAGGTCCCGACGAGCTTAGGATCTGCCTGCTGGCGGATTGGTCTACGGCCCGGTGACCCACGATGTTGGGGCTCCACCGTACGCACCGCGCCCACACCTTGTGGAAAAGCCGGCGGTAGGCCTGGGAGAACTGGCGGTTCATGAAGGCGTAGAGGAAGGGGTTGACGCAGCCATTGAGCCAGGTGAGGCTGGCGACGATGGCGTGGACCATCACCGGAGCCCGGGAGCCGCGGTCCAGGACGTTGAGGAGGCAGAAGGGCAGGTAGCAGGCCACGAAGACGCAGAAGGAGGCGACGCACATCCGGGTGACGCGGTGGGAGTCCGAACCCGCCCGGGGCTGGGCAGGAGGCGGCGCTGATGCTCCCTCGGACTGCCATGAGGCGGTGGAACGCTCGATCTCTCCCGGGGCCATCCTTCGCTGCCGGTGCGCGTCCAGCGCGCGGCGGGCGGCGCTCACCCTCTTGGCCAGGAGGCAGTAGAAGACGCCAATGGAGGACAGGCCCACCCCGAAAAGCAGCACCATCAGGATGCTGGTGTACGGCCTCCCCGTCTCGCGGTTGAAGCTGCAGGTGCAGACCGCCGGCTGGAACTCGAAGACGGGCCAGAGCGGGGCGAAGAGGGACAGAGAGAGGAGCCAGGTGCCAGCCAGGAGGACGGGCACCAGGACGCCCCGGGGGCAGCGGGAGTGGGCCCCGCGCCAGCGCCCAGCCCCCCGCACCAGGGCGTACCGTGCTCCGGCGATCAGCCCCAGCGAGAGGATGGAGGTGGCGTTGGAGGTGAACAGCAGGAGGCCGAAGGCGCGGCAGGCGCGGCGGCCCCCCCTCCAGCCCATCCTCAGGTAGCTGGCCGCCGTCACGGGCTGCAGGAAGGCGCAGTAGAGCAGGTCGGACAGCGTCAGGTTCAGGATCAGCAGGTTGAAGGGGGTCCTCAGGCGGGCGTCCGCCGCGAAGGCCAGGAGGGTCAGCAGATTCCCCGCGCCGCCCACCGCGGTGACCGCCAGCCCCAGCGATGCCCCGAAGTAGCGGTACCCAGACAGCGATGGGTCGCAGCTCCAGTTCGACTCCATCCCCACACACCCCGCTACGATGGAGCACGAACTCCAGGGGATGCGGCAGGGAGACCAACGTCTCTCTCTCTCTCTCTCTCGCTCTCCGAACGTCTGCGGAGCTACTCGAGAAATGCAGGTTACCCGCTCGTGTTCCTCTGACCGCAGCTATTTCCTGCCGGGTTACTGAAATCTCCACTTCCTCACCACCGCCCCCACAATCCCCGCCAGAATCCTGCGCGACTCGCTCTGCCCTCCCCTCCCAAAGCGTGGAATCCCCCCTTTCGGCACCATCCCCAGCGAACGCGCCGTACTCCAGGGGGGTAAGTCCGATACAAGGGAGGAAAGTTGAAGTTCCCCCAACACAGAGTTCAAACACGCAAGAGTTAGGTTCAGGGTGACAGAGGAGGGACCGGAGAGGGGAATTTTTCCCCGCAGAGGGTGGTGCGGGTGTGGGAGGAGCTGCCAGAGGGAAGTGGGTGGGGGCTGGTACAGTGACAGCATTTAAAAGGTGGGTGGGGGGCAGGAACAGGAAGGGTTTAGAGGGAGATGGGGCCAAGTGCTGGGGGAATGGGGACCGGGTTAGGTTGGGAATATCTGGGCCAGCACGGACGGGATCGGGCCGAAGGGTGTGTTTTCATGCTGTACGTCTCTAGGACTTTATGACTGGGACAGCACGGGGTGAGATACAGAGTAAAACTCCCTCTGCCCGTCCTCCCCCGCCGCCATCAAACAGTCCCAGGACAGGGACAGCATAGACTTTAAAGTTCTGTCGCGTGTTTGTGGGAAACGAAAATGATAATTATGAGACAGATCCACTGGGGGCGATGTCTCAAACTGCCCCGTCCATATCTCTGTCCCCTCCTCCAGCCCCCTACACCCCCTCCCTATCTCTGTGTGTGTCACCCCCCTCCAGCCCCCTACACCCCCTCCCTATCTCTGTATGTGTCACCCCCTCCAGCCCCCTACACCCCCTCCCTATCTCTGTGTGTGTGTCACCCCCTCCAGCCCCCTACACCCCCTCCCTATCCCTGTGTGTGTCACCCCCTCCAGCCCCCTATACCCCCTCCCTATCTCTGTGTGTGTCACCCCCCCTCCAGCCCCCTACACCCCCTCCCTATCTGTGTGTGTCACCCCCTCCAGCCCCCTACACCCCCTCCCTATCTCTGTATGTGTCACCCCCTCCAGCCCCCTACACCCCCTCCCTATCTCTGTGTGTGTGTCACCCCCTCCAGCCCCCTACACCCCCTCCCTCTGTGTGTGTGTGTGTGTGTGTCACCCCCTCCAGCCCCCTATACCCCCTCCCTATCTCTGTGTGTGTCACCCCCCTCCAGCCCCCTACACCCCCTCCCTATCTCTGTGTGTGTCACCCCCCTCCAGCCCCCTACACCCCCTCCCTATCTCTGTGTGTGTGTCACCCCCTCCAGCCCCCTACACCCCCTCCCTATCTCTGTGTGTGTCACCCCCTCCAGACAAGGGAGAGGAATTTGGTACAATTACGACGTTTACAGAGTCATAGATTCACAGAGATGTGCAGCACGGAAACAGACCCTTCGGCCCGACCCGTCCGTGCTGACCCAGATATCCTAACCTAATCCAGTCCCCATTCCCCCAGCACTCGGCCCCATCTCCCTCTAAACCCTTCCTGTTCCTGTCTCCCCATCCACCTTTTAAATGCTGTCATTGTACCAGCCCCCCACCCACTTCCTCTGGCAGCCCCTCCCACACACGCACCACCCTCTGGGGGAAAAAGTTGCCCCTCGGGTCCCTTTCCCCCTCTCACCTTAAACCTACCCCCCTCTAGTTCTGGACTCCCCCACCCCAAGGGGAAAAGACCTTGTCTATTTACCCCAACTTCGTGATGTTATAAACCTCTATAAGGTCACCCCTCAGCCTCCCCCACCCCAGGGGGGAAAAGACCTTGTCTATTTACCCCACTCTCGTGATGTTATAAACCTCTATAAGGTCACCCCCTCAGCCTCCCCCACCCCAGGGGGGAAAAGACCTTGTCTATTTACCCCCCACCCTCGTGATGTTATAAACCTCTATAAGGTCACCCCTCAGCCTCCGACGCTCCAGGGAAAACAGCCCCAGCCTGTCCAGCCTCTCCCTGTAGCTCAAACCCTCCAACGTCCTTGTCCATCTTTTCCGAACCCTCCCACAACATCCTTCCTGTAGCAGGGAGACCGGGATTGATCACAATATTCCAACAGGGCCCCCTAACCAATGTCCTGTACAGCTGCAACATGACTCAAAGCAACTGGATGGGTATACGAACAGGAAGGGTTTAGCGAGCTATGGGTCAAGTGCTGGGGAACGGGATGAGATTAGTTTAGGATATCTGGTCGGCGTGGACAAGTTGGACCACAGAGTCTGGTTCTGCTCTGAGCGTCTCTCTGACCGATGAAGAGACTGAGAGATCGAGACACGAGAGGGGAACTGCGAGGTCAATAGATGGAGAGGTTTAGTGAGGCGGGTAAATGATCGGCTTGCGCTATTTTCGGAATGGTGTAAGATTTCAGAAGTGTTGCCTCAGACACCCGATGGCAACATCAAGTCCAGGAACAGATGAGACACCGAGAGAGAGAGAGAGAGAGAGAGAATTGTGCAACGTACCAACAGCAGGACATTGTGCAGAGTACACTGGGGCTGAGGGTTCAGGGCAGTGAGCAGTGCCAGGACTGAGAACACGTGAGTGACCGTCAGTGTGGTACAGACAGTACTGACCTTAAAATACCCAAAAGCATCATCGCCGGGTGTGAGGATGTCAGATTGCACATTTCGGAAACATTGACATATCTGTGAAACCGAGACTGGAAAAAACACTTCCCCCTAACACATAGTAACACCACACTCCAAGTCAAAACCTCCATAACACGTTTCTAAAGTCTACTAAAATATGTTGGGTGTTATTCTCTACAAGAGATAAAGAGATGGCTGTTCTCTATAACACACACAGGGACAGCTATTGTCTATAATATACATGGGGACTGCTATTCTCTTTAATATACACAGGGACTACTGTTCTATACAATACACACAGGGACCGCTGATATATACACACAGGGAATGTGGCTCTCGAGAATACATACAGGGACTGCTATTCTCTTTAATATACACAGGGACTGCTGTTCTCTACAATACACACAGGGGCTGCTGTTCACTATAATATACACAGGGACTGCTGTTCACTATAATACACACAGGGACTGCTATTCTCTTTAATATACACAGGGACTGCTGTTCTCTATAATATACACAGGGACTGCTGTTCTCTACAATACACACAGGGGCTGCTGTTCACTATAATACACACAGGGGCTGCTGTTCTCTATAATATACACAGGGACATCTGTTCTCTATAATACACACAGGGACTGCTGTTCTCTACAATACACACAGGGTCTGCTGTTCTCTGTAATATACACAGGGATTGCTGTTCTCTATAATATACACAGGCACTTCTGTTCTCTATAAAATACACAGGGGCTGCTGTTCTCTATAATACACACAGGGAATGCTGTTCACTATAATATACACAGGGACATCTGTTCTCTATAATACACACAGGGACTGCTGTTCACTATAATATACACAGGGACTGCTGTTCACTATAATACACACAGGGACTGCTGTTCTCTATAATATACACAGGGATTGCTGTTCTCTATAATATACACAGGGACAACTGTTCTCTATAATACACACAGTGACTGCTGTTCTCTATAACATACACAGGGACTGCTGTTCTCTATAATATACACAGGGACTGCTGTTCTCTATAAGACACACAGGGACAGCTGTTCTCTGTAATATACACAGGGACTGCTGTTCTCTATAATATACACAGGGACTGCTGTTCTCTATAACATACACAGGGACTGCTGTTCTCTATAATATACACAGGGACTGCTGTTCTCTATAATATACACAGGGACTTCTGTTCTCTATAGTATACACAGGGACTGCTGTTCTCTATAATATACACAGGGACTGCTGTTCTCTATAATAGACACAGGGACATCTGTTCTCAATAATATACACAGGGACTGCTGTTCTCTATAATATACACAGGGACTGCTGTTCTCTATAATACACACAGGGAATGCTGTTCACTATAATATACACAGGGACTACTGTTCACTATAATATACACAGGGGCTGCTGTTCACTATAATACACACAGGGACTGCTGTTCTCTACAATATACACAGGGACTGCTGTTCTCTATAATGTACACAGGGACTTCTGTTCTCTATAATATACACAGGGGCTGCTGTTCTCTATAATACACACAGGGGCTGCTGTTCACTATAATATACACAGGGGCTGCTGTTCTCTACAATACACACAGGGACTGCTGTTCACTATAATAAACACAGGGACTTCTGTTCTCTATAATATACACAGGGGCTGCTGTTCACTATTATATACAGGGACTACTGTTCACTATAATATACACAGGGGCTGCTGTTCACTATCATATACACAGGGATTGCTGTTCACTATAATATACACAGGGACTGCTGTTCTCTATAATATACACAGGGACTTCTGTTCTCTATAATATACACAGGGGCTGCTGTTCTCTATAATACACACAGGGGCTGCTGTTCACTATAATATACACAGGGGCTGCTGTTCTCTACAATACACACAGGGACTGCTGTTCACTATAATAAACACAGGGACTTCTGTTCTCTATAATATACACAGGGGCTGCTGTTCTCTACAATACACACAGGGGCTGCTGTTCACTATAATACACACAGGGACTGCTGTTCTCTGTAATATACACAGGGATTGCTGTTCACTATAATATACACAGGGACTGCTGTTCACTATAATACACACAGGCACTGCTGTTCTCTATAATATACACAGGGACTGCTGCTCTCTATAATACACACAGGGAATGCTGTTCACTATAATATACACAGGGAATGCTGTTCTCTATAATACACACAGGGACTGCTGTTCACTATAATATACACAGGGACTACTGTTCACTATAATATACACAGGGGCTGCTGTTCACTATAATACACACAGGGACTGCTGTTCACTATAATACACACAGGGAATGCTGTTCTCTATAATATACACAGGGACTGCTGTTCTCTGTAATACACACAGGGACTGCTGTTCACTATAATATACACACAGGGACTGCTGTTCTCTATAATATACACAGGGACTGCTGTTCTCTATAATACACACAAGGACTGCTGTTCACTATAATATACACAGGGACTGCTGTTCTCTATAATACACACAGGGACTGCTGTTCTCTATAATATACACAGGGACTGCTGTTCTCTATAAGACACACAGGGACAGATGTTCTCTGAAATATACATAGGGACTGCTGTTCTCTATAATATACGCAGGGACTGCTGTTCACTATAATACACACAGGGACTGCTGTTCTCTATAATAAACACAGGGACTGCTGTTCCCTATAATATACACAGGGGCTGCTGTTCTCTATAATACACACAGGGACAGCTGTTCACTATAATACACACAGGGACAGCTGTTCTCTATAATACACACAGGGACTGCTGTTCTAGAACATAGAACATAGAAAGATACAGCGCAGTACAGGCCCTTCGGCCCTCGATGTTGTGCCGACCGAATCCTACCTAATCTACACAAGCCCAATAACTTCCAAATGCCTATCCAATGCCCGCTTAAATGACCATAAAGAGGGAGAGTCCACCACTGCTACTGGCAGGGCATTGCATGAACTCACAACCCGCTGTGTAAAGAATCTACCCCTAACATCTGTCCTATACCTACCACCCCTTAATTTAAAGCTGTGTCCCCTAGTAACACCTGACTCCATTAGCGGTAAAAGGTTCTCAGTGTCGACCCTATCTAAACCCCTAATCATCTTATACACCTCTATCAAATCTCCCCTAAACCTTCTCTTCTCCAATGAGAACAGCCCCAAGTGCCTCAGCCGTTCCTCATAAGATTTTCCTACCATTCCAGGCAACATCCTGGTAAACCTCCTCTGCACTCGTTCCAATGCCTCCACATCCTTCCTATAGTATGGCGACCAAAACTGCACACAATACTCCAGATGAGGCCTCACCAGAGTCTTATACAACTGCAACATGACCTCAGGACTCCGGAACTCAATTCCTCTACCAATAAAAGCCAGTACACCATATGCCTTCCTCACAGCACTATTTACCTGGGTGGCAACTTTCAGAGATCTGTGTACATGGACACCAAGATCCCTCTGCTCATTCACACTACCAAGTAGCCTACCATTAGCCCAGTAATCCATCTTCTTGTTACTCCTCCCAAAGTGAATGACTTCACACTTAGCTACATTGAATTCCATTTGCCACATTTCTGCCCAGCTCTGCAACTTATCTATATCCCGCTGTAACCTACCACTTCCTTCCTCACTATCCACAACTCCACCGACCTTTGTGTCATCTGCAAACTTGCTTACCCAGCTTTCAAGCCCTTCCTCTAGATCATTTATAAAGATAACAAAAAGCAATGGTCCCAAAACAGATCCTTGTGGTACACCGCTAGTAACTGCACTCCAAGATGAACATAGTCCATCAACTACTACCCTCTGTCTCCTTCCAGCCAGCCAATTCCTAATCCAAACCTCTAATGTATCCTCAATGCCATACCTCCGTAGTTTTAGCATTAGCCTACCATGGGGAACCTTATCGAACGCCTTACTAAAATCCATATACACAACATCTACTGCTTTACCCTCATCCACTTCCTTAGTCACCTTCTCAAAGAACTCAATAAGGTTTGTGAGGCACGACCTGCCCTTCACAAAACCATGCTGGCTATCCCTGATCACGTTATTCCTACCCAGATGTTCATAAATCTTATCCCTTACCATTCTCTCTAAGACTTTGCCCACCACTGAAGTCAGACTCACTGGCCTATAGTTACTAGGGCTATCCCTACTCCCTTTCTTGAACAAGGGGACCACATTCGCTATCCTCCAGTCCTCTGGTACTATTCCCGTTGACAATGACGACATAAAAATCCAAGCCAATGGCTCTGCTATCTCCTCCCTAGCTTCCCATAGGATCCTGGGGTAAATGCCATCAGGCCCAGGAGACTTATCTATTTTCATCCTCTCCAATATTCCCAGAACCTCTTCCCTGCATATTTCCAGGGCATCCATTCTAATCATTTGTGACTCCATATTCACATCAGCAACAGTGTCCTGTTCCTGAGTGAATACTGATGAAAAGTATTGATTTAGTGTCTCTCCAATCTCCTCCGCCTCCACACACAACTTCCCACTACTATCCTTGACTGGACCGATACCTACCCTAGTCATCCTTTTATTCTCTATAATATACTCAGGGACTGCTGTTCACTATAATATACACAGGGAATGCTGTTCTGTATAATATACACAGGGACTGTAGTTCTCTATAATACACACAGGGACTGCTGTTCATTATAATATACACAGGGACTGCTGTTCTCTATAATAGACACGGGGACTGCTGTTCACGATAATATACACAGGGACTGCTGTTCACTATAATATACACGGGCTGCTGTTCTCTATAATATGCACAGGGACTGCTGTTCTCTATAATATACACAGGGACTGCTGTTCACTGTAATACACACAGGGACTGCTGTTCTCTATAATACACACAGGGACTGCTGTTCACTATAATATACACAGGGACTGCTGTTCACTGTAATATACACAGGGACTGCTGTTCTCTATAATATACACAGGGACTGCGGTTCACTATAAAATACACAGGGACTGCTGTTCTCTATAATACACACAGGGACTGCTGTTCTCTATGATACACACAGGGACTGCTGTTCTCTATAATATACACAGGGACAGCTGTTCTCTGTAATATACACAGGGACTGCTGTTCACTATAATATACGCAAGGACTGCTGTTCTCTATAATATACACAGGGATTGCTGTTCTCTGTAATATACACAGGGACTGCTGTTCTCTATAATATACACAGGGACTGCTGTTCACTATAATATACACAGGGACTGCTGTTCTCTATAATATACACAGGGACTGCTGTTCTCTATAATACACACAGGGACTGCAGTTCTCTATAATACACACAGGGACTGCTGTTCACTATAAGACACACAGGGACTGCTGTTCTCTATAATACACACAGGGACTGCTGTTCTCTATAATACACACAGGGACTGCTGTTCTCTATAAGACACACAGGGACTGCTGTTCACTATAATACACACAGGGACTGCTGTTCTCTATAATACACACAGGGACTGCTGTTCTCCATAATACACACAGGGATTGATGTTCTATATAATATACACAGGGACTGCTGTTCACTATAATACACACAGGGACTGCTGTTCACTATAATATACACAGGGACTGCTGTTCACTATAATACACGCAGGGACTGCTGTTCACTATAATATACACAGGGACTGCTGTTCTCTATAATATACACAGGGGCTGCTGTTCACTATAATATACACAGCGACTGCTGGTCTCTATAATATACACAGACGCTGCTGTTCTCTATAATATACACAGGGACTGCTGTTCACTGTAATATACACAGGGACTGCTGTTCACTATAATACACACAGGGACTGCTGTTCTCTATAATACACACAGGGACTGCTGTTCTCTATAATATACACAGGGACTGTTTTTCTCTACAATATACACAGGGACTGCTGTTCTCTATAATATACACAGGGACTGCTGTTCACTATAATATACACAGGACTGCTGTTCACTATAATATACACAGCGACTGCAGTTATCTACAATACACACAGGGACTGCTGTTCACTATAATACACACAGGGACTGCTGTTCACTATAATATACACAGGGACTGCTGTTCACTATAATATACGCAGGGACTGCTGTTCTCTATAATACACACAGGGGCTGCTGTTCACTATAATATACACAGGGGCTGCTATTCTCTATAATACACACAGGGACTGCTGTTCTCCATAATACACACAGGGACTGCTGTTCACTGTAATATACACAGGGACTGCTGTTTACGATAATATACACAAGGACTGCTGTTCACTGTAATATACACAGGGACTGCTATACTCTATAATACACACAGGGACTGCTGTTCTCTATAATACACACAGTTTTTGGAATTCTCTATAACATACCCAGGTCCTGCTATTCTCCATAAGATTCACATTAACTGTTTAGGTCAAATCATAGCTGTTGTATAAATCTATTTAAAGAGAGCGAAACGTTGATTCTGACCAAGTCTATTGCGAATGAATTACTGAAATGTGTGTATTTAAAGAATGTGTTGTGCAATAAAATGATGAAAGGGACCACAACTGTGGTGTCTGCAGTTCCCGTGTCAGAGGCAGATAATCACTGTGATACACACAGGGACTGATCATCACTATAATACACACAGGGACTGATCATCATTATAATACACACAGGGACTGTTCATCACTGTAATACACACAGGGACTGATCATCACTATAATACACACAGAGACTGATCATCATTATAATACACACAGGGACTGATCATCACTGTAATACACACAGGGACTGATCATCACTATAATACACACAGGGACTGATCATCACTGTAATACACACAGGGACTGATCATCACTATAATACACACAGAGACTGATCATCATTATAATACACACAGGGACTGATCATCACTATAATACACACAGGGACTGATCATCACTGTAATACACACAGGGACTGATCATCACTATAATACACACAGGGACTGATCATCATTATAATACACACAGGGACTGATCATCATTATAATACACACAGAGACTGATCATCATTATAATACACACAGGGACTGATCATCACTGTAATACACACAGGGACTGATCATCACTATAATACACACAGGGACTGATCATCATTATAATACACACAGGGACTGATCATCACTGTAATACACACAGGGACTGATCATCACTATAATACACACAGGGACTGATCATCACTATAATACACACAGGGACTGATCATCATTATAATACACACAGGGACTGATCATCACTGTAATACACACAGGGACTGATCATCACTATAATCCACACAGGGACTAATCATCACTCTAATACACTCAGGGACTGATCATCAATATAATACACAAGGGACTGATCATCACTATAATACACACAGGGACTGATCAACACTATAATACACACAGGGACTGATCATCACTATAACACACACGGGGACTGATCATCGCTATAATACACACAGGGACTGATCATCACTATAATACACACAGGGACTGATCATCGCTATAATACACCCAGGGACTGATCATCAGTATAATACACACAGGGACTGAACATCATTATGATACACACAGAGACTGATCATCACTATAATACCCATAGGGACTGATAATCACTATAATACACACGGGGACTGATCATCACTACAATACACACAGGGACTGACCATCACAGTAATACACACAGGGACTGATCATCACTATAATACACACAGGTACTGGTCATCATTATAATACGCACAGGGACTGATCATTACTTTAATACACACAGGGACTGATCATCACCATAGTACATAGAGGGACTGATCATCACTATAACACACACAGGGACTGATCATCACTATAATACACACAGGGGACTGGTAATCATTATAATACACACAGGGACTGATCATCATTATAATACACACGGGGACTGAACATCACTATAATACACACAGGGACTGATCATCACTATAATACACACAGGGGACTGGTAATCATTATAATACACACAGGGACTGATCATCATTATAATACACACGGGGACTGAACATCACTATAATACACACGGGGACTGAACATCACTATAATACACACAGGGACTGATCATCACTATAATTCACACAGGGACTGATCATCACCATAATGCGCACAGGGACAGATAATCACTATAATACACACACGAACTGAACATCACTATAATTCACACAGGGACTGATCGTTACTATAATAGACACGGTGACTGATAATCACTATAATACACACAGGGACTGATCATCATTATAATACACCCAGGGACTGATCATCAATTTAATACACACAGAGACTGATCATCACTATAACACACACAGAGACTGATCATCACGATAACACACACAGGGACTGATCATCAATTTAATACACACAGGGACTGATCATCACTATAATATACACAGAGACTGATCATCACTATTTTACAGACAGGGATAGCTATACACTCGAATATGCATGGGGCGGCTATTCACTACATTATACAGCGGGGCTACGGTTCACTATGAGACACACAGTAGCAGTTTTGGTGATATCATTGATGTTTTATAAAGCTACTTACACAGTGCAGAGTTTTGATTCATGCCAAGTCTATTGTGAAAGAATTACTGGAATGTGTGTATTTGATGAACATGTTTTGCAATAAACTATGAAAGAGACCACAAGTGTGGTCTCTGCAGTTCCCTATCAGAGAGAGATATTCACTATAATACACAGAGGGACTGATCATCACTATAATACACACAGGGACTGGTCATCTCTATAATACACACAGGGACTGATCATCACTATAATACACACATCGGGAATGATCATCACTATAATACACACAGGGAATGATCATCACTATACTACATAAAGGGACTGATCATCACTATAATACACACACAGGGTCTGATCATTACTTTAATACACATAGGGACTGATCATCTCTATAATACAAACAGGGACTGATCATCACAATAATACACACAGGGACTGATCATCACTATAACACACACCGGGACTGATCATAAGTATAATACACACAGGGACTGATCAACTTTATAATAAACACAGGGACTGATCATCACTATAATACACATAGGGACTGATAATCAATATAATACACACAGGGACTGACCAACACTATAGTACATAGAGGGACTGATCATCACTATAATACACACAGGGGACTGATCATCACTATAATACACACAGGGACTGACCAACACTATAGTACATAGAGGGACTGATCATCACTATAATACACACAAGGACTGATCATTACTATAATACACACAGGGACTGATCATCATTATAATACACACAGGGACTGATCATCGTTATAATAAACACGGGAACTGATCATCACTATAATACACACAGTGACCGATCATCACTATAATACACACAGGGACTGATCATCATTATAATAAACACGGGGACTGATCATCACTATTATACACACAGGGTCGGATCATCACTATCATACACACAGAGACTGATCATCACTATAATACACACAGGGAATGATCATCACTATAATACACACAGGGACTGATCATCATTATAATAAACACGGGGACTGATCATCATTATTATACACACAGGGTCTGATCATCACTATAACACACACAGGGACTGATAATCACAATAATACACACAGTGACTGATCATCACTATAATACACACAGGGACTGATCATCACTATAACAAGAACAGGGACTGATCATCACTATAATACACATCGGGACTCATAATCACTATAATACACACAGAGACTGATCATCACTACAACACATACAGGGACTGATCATCACTATAATACACACATCGGGACTGATCATCACTATAATACACACAGGGACTGATCATCACTATAACACAAACAGGGACTGATCATCACTATAATACACACAGGGACTGATCATCACTATAATACACACAGGGACTGACCATCACTATAATACACACAGGAACAGATAATCACTATAACACACACAGTGACTGATCATCACTATAATACACACAAGGACTGATCATCACTATAATACACACAGGGACTGATCATCACTATAATACACACAGGGACTGATAATCACTATAACACACACTGGGACTGATCATCACTATAATACACACGGGGACTGATCATCACTATAACACACACTGGGACTGATCATCACTATAATACACAGAGGGACTGATAATCACTATAACACAAACAGGGACTGATCATCACTATAATACACACAGGGACTGATCATCACTATAATACACACATTGGGACTGATCATCACTATAATACGCATGGGGACTGATCATCACAATAATACACACAGAGACTGACCATCACTATAACACACACAGGGACAGATAATCACTATAATACACACAGGGACTGATCATCACTATAATACACACGTCGGGACTGATCATCACTATAATACACACAGGGACTGATCATCACTATAACACACACAGGGAATGATCATCACTACCATACACACAGAGACTGATCATCACTATAATACACACAGGGACTGATCATCACTATAATACACACAGGGACTGATCATCACTATAATACAGACAGGGACAGATCATCACTATAATACACACAAGGACTGATAATCACTATAATACACACAGAGACTGATCATCCCTATAATACACACAGGGACTGATCATCACTATAATACACACAGGGACTGATCATCACTATAATACACACAGGGACAGATAATCACTATAATACACACAGGGACTGATCATCACTATAATACACACGTCGGGACTGATCATCACTATTATACACACAGGGACTGATCATCACTATAATACACACAGGGACTGATCATCACTATAATACAGACAGGGACAGATCATCACTATAATACACACAAGGACTGATAATCACTATAATACACACAGAGACTGATCATCCCTATAATACACACAGGGACTGATCATCACTATAATACACACAGGGACTGATCATCACTATAATACACACAGGGACAGATAATCACAATAACACACACAGTGACTGATCACCACAATAACACACAAAGGGATAGATCATCACTATAATACACACAAGGACTGATCATCACTATAATACACACAGGGACTGATCATCACTATAATACACACAGAGACTGATCATCACTATAATACACACAGGGACTGATCATCACTATAATACACACAGAGACTGATCATCACTATAATACACACAGGGACTGATCATCACTATAATACACACAGGGACTGATCATCACTCTAATACACACAGGGACGGATCATCACTATAATACACACAGGGACTGATCATCACTATAATACACACAGGGACTGAACATCATTATAATACACACGGGGACTGAACATCACTATAATACACACGGGGACTGAACATCACTATAATACACATCGGGACTGATCATCACTATAATACACGTAGGGACAGATAATCACTATAATACACACAGAGACTGATCATCACTATAACACACACAGTGACTGATCATCACAATAACACACAAAGGGATAGATCATCACTATAATACACACAAGGACTGATCATCACTATAATACACACAGGGACTGATCATCACTATAATACACACAGAGACTGATCATCACTATAATACACACAGGGACTGATCATCACTATAATACACACAGAGACTGATCATCACTATAATACACACAGGGACGGATCATCACTATAATACACACAGGGACTGATCATCACTATAATACACACAGGGACTGAACATCATTATAATACACACAGGGACTGCTGTTCTCTATAATACACACAGGGACTGCTGTTCACTATAATATACACAGGGACTGCTGTTCACTGTAATATACACAGGGACTGCTGTTCTCTATAATATACACAGGGACTGCGGTTCACTATAAAATACACAGGGACTGCTGTTCTCTATAATACACACAGGGACTGCTGTTCTCTATGATACACACAGGGACTGCTGTTCTCTATAATATACACAGGGACAGCTGTTCTCTATAATATACACAGGGACTGCTGTTCACTATAATATACACAGGGACTGCTGTTCTCTATAATATACACAGGGACTGCTGTTCTCTATAATACACACAGGGACTGCAGTTCTCTATAATACACACAGGGACTGCTGTTCACTATAAGACACACAGGGACTGCTGTTCTCTATAATACACACAGGGACTGCTGTTCTCTATAATACACACAGGGACTGCTGTTCTCTATAAGACACACAGGGACTGCTGTTCACTATAATACACACAGGGACTGCTGTTCTCTATAATACACACAGGGACTGCTGTTCTCCATAATACACACAGGGATTGATGTTCTATATAATATACACAGGGACTGCTGTTCACTATAATACACACAGGGACTGCTGTTCACTATAATATACACAGGGACTGCTGTTCACTATAATACACGCAGGGACTGCTGTTCACTATAATATACACAGGGACTGCTGTTCTCTATAATATACACAGGGGCTGCTGTTCACTATAATATACACAGCGACTGCTGGTCTCTATAATATACACAGACGCTGCTGTTCTCTATAATATACACAGGGACTGCTGTTCACTGTAATATACACAGGGACTGCTGTTCACTATAATACACACAGGGACTGCTGTTCTCTATAATACACACAGGGACTGCTGTTCTCTATAATATACACAGGGACTGTTTTTCTCTACAATATACACAGGGACTGCTGTTCTCTATAATATACACAGGGACTGCTGTTCACTATAATATACACAGGACTGCTGTTCACTATAATATACACAGCGACTGCAGTTATCTACAATACACACAGGGACTGCTGTTCACTATAATACACACAGGGACTGCTGTTCACTATAATATACACAGGGACTGCTGTTCACTATAATATACGCAGGGACTGCTGTTCTCTATAATACACACAGGGGCTGCTGTTCACTATAATATACACAGGGGCTGCTATTCTCTATAATACACACAGGGACTGCTGTTCTCCATAATACACACAGGGACTGCTGTTCACTGTAATATACACAGGGACTGCTGTTTACGATAATATACACAAGGACTGCTGTTCACTGTAATATACACAGGGACTGCTATACTCTATAATACACACAGGGACTGCTGTTCTCTATAATACACACAGTTTTTGGAATTCTCTATAACATACCCAGGTCCTGCTTTCTCCATAAGATTCACATTAACTGTTTAGGTCAAATCATAGCTGTTGTATAAATCTATTTAAAGAGAGCGAAACGTTGATTCTGACCAAGTCTATTGCGAATGAATTACTGAAATGTGTGTATTTAAAGAATGTGTTGTGCAATAAAATGATGAAAGGGACCACAACTGTGGTGTCTGCAGTTCCCGTGTCAGAGGCAGATAATCACTGTGATACACACAGGGACTGATCATCACTATAATACACACAGGGACTGATCATCATTATAATACACACAGGGACTGTTCATCACTGTAATACACACAGGGACTGATCATCACTATAATACACACAGAGACTGATCATCATTATAATACACACAGGGACTGATCATCACTGTAATACACACAGGGACTGATCATCACTATAATACACACAGGGACTGATCATCACTGTAATACACACAGGGACTGATCATCACTATAATACACACAGAGACTGATCATCATTATAATACACACAGGGACTGATCATCACTATAATACACACAGGGACTGATCATCACTGTAATACACACAGGGACTGATCATCACTATAATACACACAGGGACTGATCATCATTATAATACACACAGAGACTGATCATCATTATAATACACACAGGGACTGATCATCACTGTAATACACACAGGGACTGATCATCACTATAATACACACAGGGACTGATCATCATTATAATACACACAGGGACTGATCATCACTGTAATACACACAGGGACTGATCATCACTATAATACACACAGGGACTGATCATCACTATAATACACACAGGGACTGATCATCACTATAATACACACAGGGACTGATCATCACTGTAATACACACAGGGACTGATCATCACTATAATCCACACAGGGACTAATCATCACTCTAATACACTCAGGGACTGATCATCAATATAATACACAAGGGACTGATCATCACTATAATACACACAGGGACTGATCAACACTATAATACACACAGGGACTGATCATCACTATAACACACACGGGGACTGATCATCGCTATAATACACACAGGGACTGATCATCACTATAATACACACAGGGACTGATCATCGCTATAATACACCCAGGGACTGATCATCAGTATAATACACACAGGGACTGAACATCATTATGATACACACAGAGACTGATCATCACTATAATACCCATAGGGACTGATAATCACTATAATACACACGGGGACTGATCATCACTACAATGCACACAGGGACTGACCATCACAGTAATACACACAGGGACTGATCATCACTATAATACACACAGGTACTGGTCATCATTATAATACGCACAGGGACTGATCATTACTTTAATACACACAGGGACTGATCATCACCATAGTACATAGAGGGACTGATCATCACTATAACACACACAGGGACTGATCATCACTATAATACACACAGGGGACTGGTAATCATTATAATACACACAGGGACTGATCATCATTATAATACACACGGGGACTGAACATCACTATAATACACACAGGGACTGATCATCACTATAATACACACAGTGGACTGGTAATCATTATAATACACACAGGGACTGATCATCATTATAATACACACGGGGACTGAACATCACTATAATACACACGGGGACTGAACATCACTATAATACACACAGGGACTGATCATCACTATAATTCACACAGGGACTGATCATCACCATAATGCGCACAGGGACAGATAATCACTATAATACACACACGAACTGAACATCACTATAATTCACACAGGGACTGATCGTTACTATAATAGACACGGTGACTGATAATCACTATAATACACACAGGGACTGATCATCATTATAATACACCCAGGGACTGATCATCAATTTAATACACACAGAGACTGATCATCACTATAACACACACAGAGACTGATCATCACGATAACACACACAGGGACTGATCATCAATTTAATACACACAGGGACTGATCATCACTATAATATACACAGAGACTGATCATCACTATTTTACAGACAGGGATAGCTATACACTCGAATATGCATGGGGCGGCTATTCACTACATTATACAGCGGGGCTACGGTTCACTATGAGACACACAGTAGCAGTTTTGGTGATATCATTGATGTTTTATAAAGCTACTTACACAGTGCAGAGTTTTGATTCATGCCAAGTCTATTGTGAAAGAATTACTGGAATGTGTGTATTTGATGAACATGTTTTGCAATAAACTATGAAAGAGACCACAAGTGTGGTCTCTGCAGTTCCCTATCAGAGAGAGATATTCACTATAATACACAGAGGGACTGATCATCACTATAATACACACAGGGACTGGTCATCTCTATAATACACACAGGGACTGATCATCACTATAATACACACATCGGGAATGATCATCACTATAATACACACAGGGAATGATCATCACTATACTACATAAAGGGACTGATCATCACTATAATACACACACAGGGTCTGATCATTACTTTAATACACATAGGGACTGATCATCTCTATAATACAAACAGGGACTGATCATCACAATAATACACACAGGGACTGATCATCACTATAACACACACCGGGACTGATCATAAGTATAATACACACAGGGACTGATCAACTTTATAATAAACACAGGGACTGATCATCACTATAATACACATAGGGACTGATAATCAATATAATACACACAGGGACTGACCAACACTATAGTACATAGAGGGACTGATCATCACTATAATACACACAGGGGACTGATCATCACTATAATACACACAGGGACTGACCAACACTATAGTACATAGAGGGACTGATCATCACTATAATACACACAAGGACTGATCATTACTATAATACACACAGGGACTGATCATCATTATAATACACACAGGGACTGATCATCGTTATAATAAACACGGGAACTGATCATCACTATAATACACACAGTGACCGATCATCACTATAATACACACAGGGACTGATCATCATTATAATAAACACGGGGACTGATCATCACTATTATACACACAGGGTCGGATCATCACTATCATACACACAGAGACTGATCATCACTATAATACACACAGGGAATGATCATCACTATAATACACACAGGGACTGATCATCATTATAATAAACACGGGGACTGATCATCATTATTATACACACAGGGTCTGATCATCACTATAACACACACAGGGACTGATAATCACAATAATACACACAGTGACTGATCATCACTATAATACACACAGGGACTGATCATCACTATAACAAGAACAGGGACTGATCATCACTATAATACACATCGGGACTCATAATCACTATAATACACACAGAGACTGATCATCACTACAACACATACAGGGACTGATCATCACTATAATACACACATCGGGACTGATCATCACTATAATACACACAGGGACTGATCATCACTATAACACAAACAGGGACTGATCATCACTATAATACACACAGGGACTGATCATCACTATAATACACACAGGGACTGACCATCACTATAATACACACAGGAACAGATAATCACTATAACACACACAGTGACTGATCATCACTATAATACACACAAGGACTGATCATCACTATAATACACACAGGGACTGATCATCACTATAATACACACAGGGACTGATAATCACTATAACACACACTGGGACTGATCATCACTATAATACACACGGGGACTGATCATCACTATAACACACACTGGGACTGATCATCACTATAATACACAGAGGGACTGATAATCACTATAACACAAACAGGGACTGATCATCACTATAATACACACAGGGACTGATCATCACTATAATACACACATTGGGACTGATCATCACTATAATACGCATGGGGACTGATCATCACAATAATACACACAGAGACTGACCATCACTATAACACACACAGGGACAGATAATCACTATAATACACACAGGGACTGATCATCACTATAATACACACGTCGGGACTGATCATCACTATAATACACACAGGGACTGATCATCACTATAACACACACAGGGACTGATCATCACTACCATACACACAGAGACTGATCATCACTATAATACACACAGGGACTGATCATCACTATAATACACACAGGGACTGATCATCACTATAATACAGACAGGGACAGATCATCACTATAATACACACAAGGACTGATAATCACTATAATACACACAGAGACTGATCATCCCTATAATACACACAGGGACTGATCATCACTATAATACACACAGGGACTGATCATCACTATAATACACACAGGGACAGATAATCACTATAATACACACAGGGACTGATCATCACTATAATACACACGTCGGGACTGATCATCACTATTATACACACAGGGACTGATCATCACTATAATACACACAGGGACTGATCATCACTATAATACAGACAGGGACAGATCATCACTATAATACACACAAGGACTGATAATCACTATAATACACACAGAGACTGATCATCCCTATAATACACACAGGGACTGATCATCACTATAATACACACAGGGACTGATCATCACTATAATACACACAGGGACAGATAATCACAATAACACACACAGTGACTGATCATCACAATAACACACAAAGGGATAGATCATCACTATAATACACACAAGGACTGATCATCACTATAATACACACAGGGACTGATCATCACTATAATACACACAGAGACTGATCATCACTATAATACACACAGGGACTGATCATCACTATAATACACACAGAGACTGATCATCACTATAATACACACAGGGACTGATCATCACTATAATACACACAGGGACTGATCATCACTCTAATACACACAGGGACGGATCATCACTATAATACACACAGGGACTGATCATCACTATAATACACACAGGGACTGAACATCATTATAATACACACGGGGACTGAACATCACTATAATACACACGGGGACTGAACATCACTATAATACACATCGGGACTGATCATCACTATAATACACGTAGGGACAGATAATCACTATAATACACACAGAGACTGATCATCACTATAACACACACAGTGACTGATCATCACAATAACACACAAAGGGATAGATCATCACTATAATACCGACAAGGACTGATCATCACTATAATACACACAGGGACTGATCATCACTATAATACACACAGAGACTGATCATCACTATAATACACACAGGGACTGATCATCACTATAATACACACAGAGACTGATCATCACTATAATACACACAGGGACGGATCATCACTATAATACACACAGGGACTGATCATCACTATAATACACACAGGGACTGAACATCATTATAATACACACGGGGACTGAACATCACTATAATACACACAGGGACTGAACATCACTATAATACACACAGGGACTGATCATCACTTTAATACACACAGGGACTGATCATCACTATAATACACACAGAGACTGATTATCACTATAATACACATCGGGACTCATAATCACTATAATACACACAGAGACTGATCATCACTACAACACATACAGGGACTGATCATCACTATAATACACACATCGGGACTGATCATCACTATAATACACACAGGGACTGATCATCACTATAACACAAACAGGGACTGATCATCACTATAATACACACAGGGACTGATCATCACTATAACACAAACAGGGACTGTTCATCACTATAATACACACAGGGACTGATCATCACTATAATACACACGGGGACTGATCATCACTATAATACACACAGGGACTGATCATCACTATAACACAAACAGGGACTGATCATCACTATAATACACACAGGGACTGACCATCACTATAATACACACAGGAACAGATAATCACTATAACACACACAGTGACTGATCATCACTATAATACACACAAGGACTGATCATCCCTATAATACACACAAGGACTGATCATCACTATAATACACACAGGGACTGATCATCACTATAATACACACAGGGACAGATCATCACTATAATACACACAGGGACTGATAATCACTATAATACACACAGAGACTGATCATCCCTATAATACACACAGGAACTGATCATCACTATAATACACACAGGGACAGATAATCACTATAACACACACAGTGACTGATCATCACAATAACACACAAAGGGATAGATCATCACTATAATACACACAAGGACTGATCATCACTATAATACACACAGGGACTGAACATCATTATAATACACACGGGGACTGAACATCACTATAATACACATCGGGACTGATCATCACTATAATACACGTAGGGACAGATAATCACTATAATACACACAGGGACTGATCATCACTTTAATACACACAGGGACTGATCATCACTATTATACACACAGGGACAGATCATCACTATAACACACACAGGTACTGATCATCACAATAACACACACAGGGACTGATCATCAATTTAATACACACAGGGACAGATCATCACTATTATACACACAAAGACTGATCATCGCTATAATACACACAGGGACTGATAATCACTATTATACACACAAAGACTGATCATCGCTATAATACACACAGGGACTGATAATCACTATAATACACGCAGAGACTGATCATCACTATAATACACACAGAGACTGATCATCACTATTTTACAGACAGGGATAGCTATACACTCGAATATGCACGGGGCGGCTATTCACTACATTATACAGCGGGGCTACGGTTCTCTATGAGATACACAGTAACAGTTTTGGTGATATCATTGATGTTTTATAAAGCTACTTAAACAGCGCAGAGTTTTGATTCATGCCAAGTCTATTGTGAAAGAATTACTGGAATGTGTGTATTTGATGAGCATGTTTTGCAATAAACTATGAAAGAGACCACAAGTGAGGTCTCTGCAGTTCCCTATCAGAGAGAGATATTCACTATAATACACAGAGGGACTGATCATCACTATAATACACAGAGGGACTGGTCATCTCTATAATACACACAGGGACTGATCATCACTATAGTACATAGAGGGACTGATCATCACTATAATACACACAGGGGCTGATCCTTACTGTAACACACACAGGGACTGATCATCACTATAATACACACAGGGACTGATCATTACTTTAATACACACAGGGACTGATCATCACCATAGTACATAGAGGGACTGATCATCACTATAACACACACAGGGACTGATCATCACTATAATACACACAGGGACTGATCATCACCATAACACACACAGGGACTGATCATCACCATAACACACACAGGGACTGATGATCACTATAACACACACAGGGATTGATCATCAATATAACACACACAGGGACTGATCATCAGTATAATACACACAGGTACTGATCATCACTATAATACACACCGGGACTGATCATCACTGTAATACACACAGGGACAGATCATCACTATAATACACACAGGGTCTAATCATCACGATAATACACACAGGGACTGATCATCACTATAATACACACATCGGGACTGATCCTCACTGTAACACACATAGGGAGTGATCATCACTATATTACACCCAGGGACTGATCATCACTATAATACACACAGGGACTGATCATCACTATATTACACCCAGGGACTGATCATCACTATAATACACACAGGAACTGATCATCACTATAATACACACAGGGGCTCTTCATCACTATAATACACACAGGGACAGATCATCATTATAATACACACAGGGACTGATCATCACTATAACACACACAGGGACTGATCATCACTATCATACACACAGGGACTGATCATCACTATAATACACTCAGGGACTGATCATCACTATAACACACACAGGGACCGATCATCACTATCATACACACAGGGACTGATAATCACTATAATACACACAGGGACTGATCATCACTATATTACACACAGGGACTGATCATCATTATAATAAACACGGGGTCTGATCATCGCTATAATACACACAGGGACTGATCATCACTATATTACACACAGGGACTGATCATCATTATAATAATACACACAGGGACAGATCATCACTATAATACACACAGAGACTGATCAGCATTGTAATACATACAGAGACTGATAATCACTATAATACACGCAGGGACAGATCATCACTATAATACACAGAGGGACTGATCATCACTATAGTATACACAGGGACTGCCGTGCACTATAATACACAAAAGGACTGCTGTTCTCTATAATATAAACAGGGACTGCTGTTCACTATAATATACACATAGGGTCTGCTGTTCACTATAATACACACAGGGACTGCTGTTCACTATAGTATACACAGTGACTGCTGTTCTCTATAATATACACAGGGACTGCTGTTCTCTATAATATAAACAGGGACTGCTGTTCACTATAATATACACATAGGGTCTGCTGTTCACTATAATACACACAGGGACTGCAGTTCACAATAATATACACATAGGGTCTGCTGTTCACTATAATACACACAGGGACTGCAGTTCACTATAATACACACAGTGACTGCTGTTCACTATAATATACACTGAGACTGCTGTTCATTATAATACACACAGGGACTGCTGTCCTCTATAATATACACAGGGACTGCTGTTCTCTATAATATACACACAGGGACTGCTGTTCGCTATAATATACACAGGGACTACTGTTCACTATAATATACGCACAGGGACTGCTGTTCGCTATAATATACACAGGGACTGCTGTTCACTATAATACACACAGGGACTGCTGTTCTCTATAATATACTCAGGGACTGCTGTTCTCTATCATATACACAGGGACAGCTGTTCACTATAATACACACAGGGACTGCTGTTCTCGATAATACACACAGGGACTGTAGTTCTATATAATACACACAGGGACTGCTGTTCACTACAATATACACAGGGACTGCTGCTCACTATAATACACACAGGGACTGCTGTTCACTATAATATACACAGGGACCGCTGTTCACTATAATACACAGAGGGACTGCTGTTCTCTATAATATACACACAGGGACTGCTGTTCGCTATAATATACACAGGGACTACTGTTCACTATAATATACGCACAGGGACTGCAGTTCGCTATAATATACACATGGACTGCAGTTCGCTATAATACACACAGGGACAGCTGTTCTGTATAATATACACAGGGACTGCTGTTCACTATAATACACACAGGGACTGCTGTTCTCTATAATACACACAGGGACTGCTGTTCTGTATAATACACACAGGGACTGCTGTTCTCTATAATACACACAGGGACTGCTGTTCTCTATAATATACACACAGGGACTGCTGTTCGCTATAATATACACAGGGACTACTGTTCACTATAATATACGCACAGGGACTGCTGTTCGCTATAATATACACAGGGACTGCTGTTCACTATAATACACACAGGGACTGCTGTTCTCTATAATATACTCAGGGACTGCTGTTCTCTATCATATACACAGGGACAGCTGTTCACTATAATACACACAGGGACTGCTGTTCTCGATAATACACACAGGGACTGTAGTTCTATATAATACACACAGGGACTGCTGTTCACTACAATATACACAGGGACTGCTGCTCACTATAATACACACAGGGACTGCTGTTCACTATAATATACACAGGGACCGCTGTTCACTATAATACACAGAGGGACTGCTGTTCTCTATAATATACACACAGGGACTGCTGTTCGCTATAATATACACAGGGACTACTGTTCACTATAATATACGCACAGGGACTGCAGTTCGCTATAATATACACAGGGACTGCAGTTCGCTATAACACACACAGGGACAGCTGTTCTGTATAATATACACAGGGACTGCTGTTCACTATAATACACACAGGGACTGCTGTTCTCTATAATACACACAGGGACTGCTGTTCACTATAATGCACACAAGGACTGCTGTTCTCTATAATATACACACAGGGACTGCTGTTCTCTATAATATACACAGGGACTGCTGTTCACTATAATATACACAGGGGCTGCTGTTAACTATAATATGCGCAGGGACTGCTGTTCACTATAATACACACAGGGACTGCTGTTCTCTATAATACACACAGGGACTGCTGTTCTCTGTAATATACACAGGGACTGCTGTTCACTATAATACACACAGGGACTGCTGTTCTCTATAATATACACACAGGGACTGCTGTTCTCTATAATATACACAGGGACTGCTGTTCACTATAATATACACAGGGACTGCTGTTCACTATAATACACATAGGGACTGCTGTTCTGTATAATACACACAGGGACTGCTGTTCTCTGTAATATACACAGGGACTGCTGTTCACTATAATACACACAGGGACTGCTGTTCACTATAATGCACACAGGGACTGCTGTTCTCTATAATATACACACAGGGACTGCTGTTCTCTATAATATACACAGGGACTGCTGTTCTCTATAATACACACAGGGACTGCTGTTCACTATAATATACACAGGGCCAGCTGTTCATAATAATTTACACAGGTACTGCTGTTCACAATAATGCACAAAGTGACTGGTGTTCACTATAATACACACAGGGACTGCTGTTTACTATAATACACATGGGTACTGCTTTTCACTATAATATACACAGGGACTGCTGTTCTCTATAATGCACACAGGGTCTGCTGTTCACTATAATACACACAGGGACTGCTGTTGTCTATAATGCATACAGGGACAGCTGTTCACTATAATACACACAGGCACTGCTGTTCACTATAATACACACAAGGACTGCTGTTCACTATAATACACACAGGGACTGCTGTTCACTACAATGCACACAGGGACTGCTGTTCACTATTATATACACAGGGACTGCTGTTCACTATAATACACACAGGCACTGCTGTTAACTATAATACACACAGGGACTGCTGTTCACTACAATGCACACAGGGCCTGCTGTTCACTATTATATACTCAGGGACTGCTGTTCACTATAATACACACAGGCACTGCTGTTCACTATAATACACACAAGGACTGCTGTTCACTATAATGCACACAGGGACTGCTGTTCACTATTATATACACAGGGACTGCTGTTCACTATAATACACACAGACACTGCTGTTCACTATAATATACATGGGGACTGCTTTTCACTATAATATACACAGGGACTGCTGTTCTCTATAATACACACCGGGACTGCTGTTCTCTATAATGCACACAGGCACTGCTGTTCACTATAATATACACAGGGACTGCTGTTCTCTATAATACACACAGGGACTGCTGTTCACTATAATATACACAGGGACTGCTGTTCACTATTATACACACAGGGACTGCTGTTCTCTATAATACACACAGGGACTGCTGTTCTCTATAATGCATACAGGGACAGCTGTTCACTATAATACACACAGGGACTGCTTTTCACTATAATACACACAGGCACTGCTGTTCACTATAATACACACAGGGACTGCTGTTCACTACAATGCACACAGGGACTGCTGTTCACTATTATAGACACAGGGACTGCTGTTCACTATAATACACACAGGCACTGCTGTTCACTATAACACACACTGGGACTGCTGTTCTCTATAATGCACACAGGGACAGCTGTTCACTATAACACACACAGGGACTGCTGTTCACTATAATATACACAGGGACTGCTGTTCACTATCATATACACAGGGGCTGCTGTTCTCTATAATATACACAGGGACTGCTGTTCTCTATAATACACACAGGGACTGCTGTTCACTATAATATACACAGGGACTGCTGTTCACTATAATACACACAGGGACTGCTGTTCACTATAATATACACAGGGACTGCTGTTCTCTATAATACCACAGGGACTGCTGTTCACTATAATACACACAGGGGCTGCTGTTCTCTATAATATGCACAGGGACTGCTGTTCACTATAATACACACAGGGACTGCTGTTCTCTATAATATACACAGGGACTGCTGTTCTCTGTAATACACACAGGGACTGCTGTTCCGTATAATATATACAGGGGCTGCTGTTCACTATAATATACACAGGGACTGCTGTTCTCTATAATATACACAGGGGCTGCTGTTCTCTAGAATACACACAGGGATTGCTGTTCTATATAATATACACAGGGATTGCTGTTCTCTATAATATACACAGGGACTGCTGTTCACTATAATACACACAGGGACTGCTGTTCACTATAATATACACAGGGACTACTGTTCTCTATAATATACACAGGGACTGCTGTTCTCTATAATACACACAGGGACTGCTGTTCACTATAACATACACAGGGGCTGCTGTTCTCTATAATACACACAGGGACTGCTGTTCTCTATAATATACACAGGGACTGCTGTTCACTATAATGCACACAGGGACTGCTGTTCTCTATAATACACACAGGGACTGCTGTTCACTATAATATACACAGGGACTGCTGTTCGCTATAATACACACAGGGACTGCTGTTCTCTATAATATACACAGGGGCTGCTGTTCTCTATAATACACACAGGGATTGCTGTTCTCTATAATACACACAGGGATTGCTGTTCTATATAATATACGCAGGGACTGCTGTTCTCTATAATATACACAGGGACTGCTGTTCACTATAATACACACAGGGACTGCTGTTCACTATAATATACACAGGGACTGCTGTTCTCTATAATACACACAGAGGCTGCTGTTCACTATAATACACACAGGGACTGCTGTTCACTATAATACACACAGGGACTGCTGTTCTCTATAATACACACAGGGGCTGCTGTTCGCTATAATACACACAGGGACTGCTGTTCTCTATAATACACGCAGGGACTGCTGTTCACTATAATATACACAGGGACTGCTGTTCTCTATAATACACACAGGGACTGCTATTCACTATAATACACACAGGGACTGCTGTTCTCTATAATACACACAGGGGCTGCTGTTCACTATAATACACACAGGGACTGCTGTTCTCTAGAACAGACACCGGGGCTGCTGTTCACTATAATACACACAGGGGCTGCTTCTCTCTGTCATGGTGTGTATGTCGTAAGCCCAGATTTTCTCGTTCCTCGTCCCCGTTCCTCATCTGCCGTGTTCTTGTGACAGATGGGGAAGTACACTCTGTGAAACCCATGTGCGTTCAGGAAGGGGGAAGTGCTCTCGTTGTGCCTATAAATCGGCGTCAGCTTCGCGGTCCCAGGTCAGAACTCCGAGGGAGAGGCGGTCAGACGGAGTTGGGAGCGGGAGAGAGAGAGCTGCCTTTACAGAGTCGGAGGTGCAGCTTTCTGTGTGTCTCGGGGGTTTCGCCTTGACGCGGCTATGTATTCCGTCAACACCTCGACCTCCCATTTCTTCGAGGGCGACGACCTCTTCTCGCCCAACGCCACCTGCCACCCGGACGTGCGCAGCTACCGCTACTTCGGGGCTTCGCTGGGCCTCGCGGTGACGCTGGTGGGCACCGCCGGCAACGTCATGACCCTGCTGGCGTTCGCCGCGGAGCCCCGGCTCCGGCACCGGTTCAACCTGCTCATCCTGAACCTGACGGTGGCCGACCTGCTCTACTGCGGCTTCCTGCAGCCGGTCACCTCCGCCACCTTCCTGCGCAACGGCTGGTCCTGGGGGCCCACCGCCTGCCGGGCCGTCGGGCTGCTCATCTTCGTCGCCAACGCCGTCTCCATCTTCAACCTGGTGCTGATCGCCGGCAGCCGGTACGCCCTCATCGCCAACCCCCACGCCTACGAGCGGGTGTTCCAGCGCCGGACGATGCCCTTCTTCATCGCCCTGCCCTGGGCCCTCGGCCTGGCTCTCTTCGGGCCCCTCTGGCACATCTACGTCTTCCTGCCCGCCGTCTGCACCTGCAGCTTCCACCGCAGCATGGGCAAGCCCTACACCACCATCCTGATGTTCTTCATGTTCGTCCTGGGCCTGGGCTGCATCGGCGTCTTCTACTACCTCATCGACCGCAGGGTGAAGGCTGCCTCCCGGGCGCTGAAGATGCACCAGCGCGGCGGGGGCAGGGCGGGCGGGAAGGACGGCTCCCGGGCCGCGCTGGATCACTCCTCCTCGCAAGGGACGGCAGCAGACAGTAGGCCTCAGGCTCTGTCGGATCTCTCCTCCTCGCCGGGCACGGGTGCGGGCAGCAGGCCTCAGGCTCTGCCGGGCGGGAACAGTAGGCCTCAGGCTCCTCCGGACGGGGACAGCAGGCCTCAGGCTCCGCCAGACGGGAGCAGCAGGCCTCAGGCTAATCCAGAGCTCTCCTCCTCCTCCTCCAGCTGCCGGGGCCAGCGCGGGAAGGGCAGGCCTCGCGCCCCGGACAGCGGCTACGGCGACGAGGCCTCCCGGGGGACAGAGGGGACCAGCGTGGCGGACGAGGAGTCCACCGCCGGCCCACGCCAGGGCGAGGCGCTCGCGGCGCAGGGGGGCGGGGGAGGGGGCTGCCGAGGAGGGGTCAGGGACTTCCGCAAGGTGACCCGCATGTGCTTCGCCATGTTCCTGGTCTACGTCACCTGCTACATGCCCTTCTGCGTCCTCCACGTGCTGGACGCCAACAAGCGCTTCCCGGTGCTGCTCCACATGGTGGCTGGGAACTTCACCTGGCTGAACAGCTGCGTCAACCCCGTGCTCTACGCCGTCATGAACCGGCAGTTCCGGGACGCCTACCGCGGGGTGCTGCTCAAGGCCTACCGCCTCTGCTTCTGCCGGCGCTAGGCCCGGAGCCGAGGGGAGGCGTGCGGTCCGGTGGCTCGGGGTTCCGTCCTCCCCTTCCCCCTCCCGACTCCCACCACCAACCCCCCGGGCCTCCTTCGGCCTGCTCCCCGCCCAGCTCCCCCGCCTCCAGCCTGTCCCAAAGGAATAGCAGGCGGCCGTTCAGCCCCTCTCTCCCTCCTCCAGCCTGTCCCAAAGGAATAGCAGGCGGCCATTCAGCCCCTCTCTCCCTCCTCCAGCCTGTCCCAAAGGAATAGCGGGCGGCTGTTCAGCCCCTCTCTCCCTCCTCCAGCCTGTCCCAAAGGAATAGCAGGTGGCCGTTCAGCCCCTCTCTCCCTCCTCCGGCCTGTCACACGGGAACTGTAGGCCATTCAGCCCCTCTCTCCCTCCTCCAGCCTGTCACATGGGAACATGAGGCCATTCAGCCCCCTCCTCCAGCCTGTCCCATGGGAACATGAGGCCATTCAGCCCCTATCCTCCTCGTCCAACCAGTTACACGGGAACAGGACGCCATTCAGCCCCTCCCCAGCCTGTCCCATGGGAACATGAGGCCATTCAGCCCCTATCCTCCTCTTCCAGCCGGTTACACGGGAACAGGGTGCCATTCAGCCCCTCTCCTCTAGCCTGTCCCATGGGAACACGAGGCCATTCAGCCCCCGTCCTCCTCGTCCAGCCGGTTACATGGGAACAGGACGCCATTCAGCCCCTCTCCTCCAGCCTGTCCCATGGGAACAGGAGGCCATTCAGCCCCCGTCCTCCTCGTCCAGCCGGCTACACGGGAACAGGACGCCATTCAGCCCCTCCCCTCTCGCCTGCCCCATGCATGTGGCAGAACAAGGCCACTCGGCCCACCCTGTTGTCCACGCTCAGCCGGGATTCCGACAGCTCCAGTCGGCGTTACCCCCCGTCACCTCCCCCAGCTCCCGGAACCCGCGGGGAGACCAGATCGTCCGCCCTCAGCCCAAACCGCAAACTGACCCACCCCACCCCACCCCGGCGTGTCTCCACCCCCCCCAGAGCGGCCCGGGGACAGATTAACCCAACGGCACCACTCGTGTCCGGAGGGAGCCAGCTCACGGAGGTGGGGATCCGAGGGGAGAAGGGGGGTGATGCCCGATAGATGAGAGTGGGGTTTAACACCCATCGACACACCCACGCCACACTCTCCCCTACCCCCCTGGGGAGGATTTCCACGCAGCGTGGGGTCACTCGACGAGCAATTGAATGTGTTTGCTTTGTCTTCATCCAAGTTCTCATCGCAACGAGTGTACAGCAACTCACAAATAAAACACCTCGATTTGATATAAAACGCTTGGTTGGTCACTGTCTGCTCTGTACACCCGCTCCCTCAGCACTGACCCTCCCACAGCACCCACTCCCTCAGCACTGACCCTCCCTCAGCACCCACTCCCTCAGCGCTGACCCTCCCTCAGCACCCACTCCCTCAGCGCTGACCCTCCCTCAGCACCCACTCCCTCAGCGCTGACCCTCCCACAGCACCCACTCCCTCAGCACTGACCCACCCACAGCACTGACCCTGACACAGCACCCGCTCCCTCAGCACTGACCCTCCCACAGCGCCTGCTCCCTCAACACTGACCCTCCCACAGCGCCCACTCACTCAGCACTGACCCTCCCACAGCGCCCGCTCCCTCAGCACTGAACCCTGACACAGCACCCACTCCCTCAGCACTGACCCTCCCACAGCACCTACTCCCTCAGCACTGACCCTGACACAGCACCCGCTCCCTCAGCATTGACCCTCCCACAGCACCCACTCCCTCAGCACTGACCCTCCCACAGCACCCGCTCCCTCAGCACTGACCCTCCCACAGCACCCGCTCCCTCAGCATTGACCCTCCCACAGCACCCACTCCCTCAGCACTGACCCTCCCGCAGCGCCCGCTCCCTCAGCACTGACCCTGACACAGCACCCGCTCCCTCAGCACTGACCCTCCCACAGCACCCGCTCCCTCAGCACTGACCCTCCCACAGCACCCACTCCCTCAGCACTGACCCTCCCACAGCACCCGCTCCCTCAGCACTGACCCTCCCACAGCGCCCACTCCCTCAGCACTGACCCTCCCACAGCACCCATTCGCTCAGCACTCACCCTCCCACAGCACCCGCTCCCTCAGCACTGACCCTCCCACAGCACCCACTCCCTCACCACTGACCCTCCCACAGCACTGACCCTTACACAGCACCCGCTCCCTCAGCACTGACCCTCCCACAGCGCCTGCTCCCTCAACACTGACCCTCCCACAGCGCCCACTCACTCAGCACTGACCCTCCCACAGCGCCCGCTCCCTCAGCACTGACCCTGACACAGCACCCACTCCCTCAGCACTGACCCTCCCACAGCACCTACTCCCTCAGCACTGACCCTGACACAGCACCCGCTCCCTCAGCATTGACCCTCCCACAGCACCCACTCCCTCAGCACTGACCCTCCCACAGCACCCGCTCCCTCAGCACTGACCCTCCCACAGCACCCGCTCCCTCAGCATTGACCCTCCCACAGCACCCACTCCCTCAGCACTGACCCTCCCGCAGCGCCCGCTCCCTCAGCACTGACCCTGACACAGCACCCGCTCCCTCAGCACTGACCCTCCCACAGCACCCGCTCCCTCAGCACTGACCCTCCCACAGCACCCGCTCCCTCAGCACTGACCCTCCCACAGCACCCACTCCCTCAGCACTGACCCTCCCACAGCACCCGCTCCCTCAGCACTGACCCTCCCACAGCACCCGCTCCCTCAGCACTGACCCTCCCACAGCACCCGCTCCCTCAGCACTGACCGTGACACAGCACCCACTCCGTCAGCACTGACCCTCCCTCAGCACCCGCTCCCTCAGCACTGACCCTCCCACAGCACCCGCTCCCTCAGCACTGACCCTCCCTCAGCACCCGCTCCCTCAGCACTGACCCTCCCACAGCACCCACTCCCTCAGCACTGACCCTCCCACAGCACCCGCTCCCTCAGCACTGACCCTCCCACAGCGCCCACTCCCTCAGCACTGACCCTCCCACAGCACCCACTCGCTCAGCACTCACCCTCCCACAGCACCCGCTCCCTCAGCACTGACCCTCCCTCAGCACCCGCTCCCTCAGCACTGACCCTCCCACAGCACTGACCCTCCCTCAGCACTGACCCTCCCACAGCACCCACTCCCTCAGCACTGACCCTCCTACAGCACCCGCTCCCTCAGCACTGACCCTGCTACAGCGCCCGCTCCCTCAGCACTGACCCTCCCACAGCACCCACTCCCTCAGCACTGACCCTCCCACAGCACCCGCTCCCTCAGCACTGACCCTCCCATAGCGCCCACTCCCTCAGCACTGACCCTCCCACAGCACCCACTCGCTCAGCACTGACCCTCCTACAGCGCCCGCTCCCTCAGCACTGACCCTCCCACAGCACCCACTCCCTCAGCACTGACCCTCCTACAGCACCCGCTCCCTCAGCACTGACCCTCCTACAGTGCCCGCTCCCTCAGCACTGACCCTCCCACAGCACCCGCTCCCTCAGCACTGACCCTCCCTCAGCACCCGCTCCCTCAGCACTGACCCTCCCACAGCACTGACCCTCCCTCAGCACTGACCCTCCCACAGCACCCACTCCCTCAGCACTGACCCTCCTACAGCACCCGCTCCCTCAGCACTGACCCTCCTACAGCGCCCGCTCCCTCAGCACTGACCCTCCCACAGCACCCACTCCCTCAGCACTGACCCTCCCACAGCGCCCACTCCCTCAGCACTGACCCTCCCACAGCACCCACTCGCTCAGCACTCACCCTCCCACAGCACCCGCTCCCTCAGCACTGACCCTCCCACAGCACCCACTCCCTCACCACTGACCCTCCCACAGCACTGACCCTGACACAGCACCCGCTCCCTCAGCACTGACCCTCCCACAGCGCCTGCTCCCTCAACACTGACCCTCCCACAGCGCCCACTCACTCAGCACTGACCCTCCCACAGCGCCCGCTCCCTCAGCACTGACCCTGACACAGCACCCACTCCCTCAGCACTGACCCTCCCACAGCACCTACTCCCTCAGCACTGACCCTGACACAGCATCCGCTCCCTCAGCATTGACCCTCCCACAGCACCCACTCCCTCAGCACTGACCCTCCCACAGCACCCGCTCCCTCAGCACTGACCCTCCCACAGCACCCGCTCCCTCAGCACTGACCCTCCCACAGCACCCACTCCCTCAGCACTGACCCTCCCGCAGCGCCCGCTCCCTCAGCACTGACCCTGACACAGCACCCGCTCCCTCAGCACTGACCCTCCCACAGCACCCGCTCCCTCAGCACTGACCCTCCCACAGCACCCGCTCCCTCAGCACTGACCCTCCCACAGCACCCACTCCCTCAGCACTGACCCTCCCACAGCACCCGCTCCCTCAGCACTGACCCTCCCACAGCACCCGCTCCCTCAGCACTGACCGTGACACAGCACCCACTCCGTCAGCACTGACCCTCCCTCAGCACCCGCTCCCTCAGCACTGACCCTCCCACAGCACCCGCTCCCTCAGCACTGACCCTCCCTCAGCACCGGCTCCCTCAGCACTGACCCTCCCACAGCACCCACTCCCTCAGCACTGACCCTCCCACAGCACCCGCTCCCTCAGCACTAACCCACCCTCAGCACCCACTCCCTCAGCACTGACCCTCCCACAGCACCCGCTCCCTCAGCACTGACCCTCCCACAGCACCCGCTCCCTCAGCACTGACCGTGACACAGCACCCACTCCGTCAGCACTGACCCTCCCTCAGCACCCGCTCCCTCAGCACTGACCCTCCCACAGCACCCGCTCCCTCAGCACTGACCCTCCCTCAGCACCCGCTCCCTCAGCACTGACCCTCCCACAGCACCCACTCCCTCAGCACTGACCCTCCCACAGCACCCGCTCCCTCAGCACTGACCCTCCCACAGCGCCCACTCCCTCAGCACTGACCCTCCCTCAGCACCCACTCGCTCAGCACTCACCCTCCCACAGCACCCGCTCCCTCAGCACTGACCCTCCCTCAGCACCCGCTCCCTCAGCACTGACCCTCCCACAGCACTGACCCTCCCTCAGCACTGACCCTCCCACAGCACCCACTCCCTCAGCACTGACCCTCCTACAGCACCCGCTCCCTCAGCACTGACCCTGCTACAGCGCCCGCTCCCTCAGCACTGACCCTCCCACAGCACCCACTCCCTCAGCACTGACCCTCCCACAGCACCCGCTCCCTCAGCACTGACCCTCCCATAGCGCCCACTCCCTCAGCACTGACCCTCCCACAGCACCCACTCGCTCAGCACTGACCCTCCTACAGCGCCCGCTCCCTCAGCACTGACCCTCCCACAGCACCCACTCCCTCAGCACTGACCCTCCTACAGCACCCGCTCCCTCAGCACTGACCCTCCTACAGTGCCCGCTCCCTCAGCACTGACCCTCCCACAGCACCCGCTCCCTCAGCACTGACCCTCCCTCAGCACCCGCTCCCTCAGCACTGACCCTCCCACAGCACTGACCCTCCCTCAGCACTGACCCTCCCACAGCACCCACTCCCTCAGCACTGACCCTCCTACAGCACCCGCTCCCTCAGCACTGACCCTCCTACAGCGCCCGCTCCCTCAGCACTGACCCTCCCACAGCACCCACTCCCTCAGCACTGACCCTCCCACAGCGCCCACTCCCTCAGCACTGACCCTCCCACAGCACCCACTCGCTCAGCACTCACCCTCCCACAGCACCCGCTCCCTCAGCACTGACCCTCCCACAGCACCCACTCCCTCACCACTGACCCTCCCACAGCACTGACCCTGACACAGCACCCGCTCCCTCAGCACTGACCCTCCCACAGCGCCTGCTCCCTCAACACTGACCCTCCCACAGCGCCCACTCACTCAGCACTGACCCTCCCACAGCTCCCGCTCCCTCAGCACTGACCCTGACACAGCACCCACTCCCTCAGCACTGACCCTCCCACAGCACCTACTCCCTCAGCACTGACCCTGACACAGCACCCGCTCCCTCAGCATTGACCCTCCCACAGCACCCACTCCCTCAGCACTGACCCTCCCACAGCACCCGCTCCCTCAGCACTGACCCTCCCACAGCACCCGCTCCCTCAGCATTGACCCTCCCACAGCACCCACTCCCTCAGCACTGACCCTCCCGCAGCGCCCGCTCCCTCAGCACTGACCCTGACACAGCACCCGCTCCCTCAGCACTGACCCTCCCACAGCACCCGCTCCCTCAGCACTGACCCTCCCACAGCACCCGCTCCCTCAGCACTGACCCTCCCACAGCACCCACTCCCTCAGCACTGACCCTCCCACAGCACCCGCTCCCTCAGCACTGACCCTCCCACAGCACCCGCTCCCTCAGCACTGACCGTGACACAGCACCCACTCCGTCAGCACTGACCCTCCCTCAGCACCCGCTCCCTCAGCACTGACCCTCCCACAGCACCCGCTCCCTCAGCACTGACCCTCCCTCAGCACCGGCTCCCTCAGCACTGACCCTCCCACAGCACCCACTCCCTCAGCACTGACCCTCCCACAGCACCCGCTCCCTCAGCACTAACCCACCCTCAGCACCCACTCCCTCAGCACTGACCCTCCCACAGCACCCGCTCCCTCAGCACTGACCCTGACACAGCACCCGCTCCCTCAGCACTGACCCTCCCGCAGCACTTACCCTCCCACAGCACCCGCTCCCTCAGCACTGACCCTGACACAGCACCCGCTCCCTCAACACTGACCCTCCCACAGCGCCCACTCACTCAGCACTGACCCTCCCACAGCGCCCGCTCCCTCAGCACTGACCCTCCCACAGCACCCACTCCCTCAGCACTGACCCTCCTACAGCGCCCGCTCCCTCAGCACTGACCCTCCCACAGCACCCGCTCCCTCAGCACTGACCCTCCTAAAGCGCCCGCTCCCTCAGCACTGACCCTCCCACAGCACCCACTCCCTCAGCACTGACCCTCCTACAGCACCCGCTCCCTCAGCACTGACCCTCCTACAGTGCCCGCTCCCTCAGCACTGACCCTCCCACTGCACCCGCTCCCTCAGCACTGACCCTCCCTCAGCACCCGCTCCCTCAGCACTGACCCTCCCACAGCACTGACCCTCCCTCAGCACTGACCCTCCCACAGCACCCACTCCCTCAGCACTGACCCTCCTACAGCACCCGCTCCCTCAGCACTGACCCTCCTACAGCGCCCGCTCCCTCAGCACTGACCCTCCCAAAGCACCCACTCCCTCAGCACTGACCCTCCCACAGCACCCGCTCCTTCAGCACTGACCCTCCCACAGCGCCCACTCCCTCAGCACTGACCCTCCCACAGCACCCACTCGCTCAGCACTCACCCTCCCACAGCACCCGCTCCCTCAGCACTGACCCTCCCACAGCGCCCGCTCCCTCAGCACTGACCCTCCCACAGCACCCGCTCCCTCAGCACATGACCCTCCCTCAGCACCCACTCCCTCAGCACTGACCCTCCCACAGCACCCGCTCCCTCAGCACTGACCCTCCTACAGCGCCCGCTCCCTCAGCACTGACCCTCCCACAGCACCCACTCCCTCAGCACTGACCCTCCTACAGCACCCGCTCCCTCAGCACTGACCCTCCTACAGTGCCCGCTCCCTCAGCACTGACCCTCCCACAGCACCCGCTCCCTCAGCACTGACCCTCCCTCAGCACCCGCTCCCTCAGCACTGACCCTCCCACAGCACTGACCCTCCCTCAGCACTGACCCTCCCACAGCACCCACTCCCTCAGCACTGACCCTCCTACAGCACCCGCTCCCTCAGCACTGACCCTCCTACAGCGCCCGCTCCCTCAGCACTGACCCTCCCACAGCACCCACTCCCTCAGCACTGACCCTCCCACAGCACCCGCTCCCTCAGCACTGACCCTCCCACAGCGCCCACTCCCTCAGCACTGACCCTCCCACAGCACCCACTCGCTCAGCACTCACCCTCCCACAGCACCCGCTCCCTCAGCACTGACCCTCCCACAGCACCCACTCCCTCACCACTGACCCTCCCACAGCACTGACCATCCCACAGCACTGACCCTCCCACAGCACTGACCCTCCCACAGCACTGACCCTCCCACAGCACCCACTCCCTCAGCACTGACCCTCCCAAAGCACCCACTCCCTCAGCACTGGCACCCCCACTGCACCCACTCCCTCAGCACTGACCCTCCCATAGCACCCACTCCCTCAGCACTGACCCTCCCACAGCACCCGCTCCCTCAGCACTAACCCACCCTCAGCACCCACTCTCTCAGCACTGACCCTCCCACAGCGCCCACTCCCTCAGCACTGACCCTCCCACAGCACCCGCTCCCTCAGCACTGACCCTCCCACAGCACCCGCTCCCTCAGCACTGACCCTCCCACAGCGCCTGCTCCCTCAACACTGACCCTCCTACAGCGCCCACTCCCTCAGCACTGACCCTCCCACAGCGCCCGCTCCCTCAGCACTGACCCTCCCACAGCACCCACTCCCTCAGCACTGACCCTCCCACAGCGCCCACTCCCTCAGCACTGACCCTCCCACAGCGCCCACTCCCTCAGCACTGACCCTCCCACAGCACCCACTCCCTCAGCACTGACCCTCCCACAGCACCCGCTCCCTCAGCACTGACCCTCCCACAGCACCCACTCCCTCAGCACTGACCCTCCCAAAGCACCCACTTCCTCAGCACTGGCACCCCCACTGCACCCACTCCCTCAGCACTGACCCTCCCACAGCGCCCACTCCCTCAGCACTGACCCTCCCACAGCGCCCACTCCCTCAGCACTGACCCTCCCACAGCACCCACTCCCTCAGCACTGACCCTCCCACAGCACCCGCTCCCTCAGCACTGACCCTCCCACAGCACCCACTCGCTCAGCACTCACCCTCCCACAGCACCCGCTCCCTCAGCACTGACCCTCCCACAGCGCCCTCTCCCTCAGCACTGACCCTCCCACAGCGCCCACACCCTCAGCACTGACCCTCCCACAGCACCCACTCACTCAGCACTGACCCTCCCACAGCACCCGCTCCCTCAGCACTGACCCTCCCACAGCGCCCACTCCCTCAGCACTGACCCTCCCACAGCACCCACTCCCTCAGCACTGACCCTCCCACAGCACCCGCTCCCTCAGCACTGACCCTCCCACAGCACCCACTCGCTCAGCACTCACCCTCCCACAGCACCCGCTCCCTCACCACTGACCCTCCCACAGCACCCACTCCCTCACCACTGACCCTCCCACAGCACTGACCCTCCCACAGCACCCACTCCCTCAGCACTGACCCTCCCAAAGCACCCACTCCCTCAGCACTGGCACCCCCACTGCACCCACTCCCTCAGCACTGACCCTCCCATAGCACCCATTCCCTCAGCACTGACCCTCCCACAGCACCCGCTCCCTCAGCACTGACCCTGACACAGCACCCGCTCCCTCAGCACTGACCCTCCCACAGCGCCCGCTCCCTCAGCACTGACCCTCCCACAGCACCCACTCCCTCAGCACTGACCCTCTCTCAGCACTGACCCTCGCACACCACCTGCTCCCTCAGCACTGACCCACCCTCAGCACCCACTCCCTCAGCACTGACCCTCCCACAGCACCCGCTCCCTCAGCACTGACCCTCCCACAGCACCCGCTCCCTCAGCACTGACCCTCCCACAGCGCCTGCTCCCTCAACACTGACCCTCCTACAGCGCCCACTCCCTCAGCACTGACCCTCCCACAGCGCCCGCTCCCTCAGCACTGACCCTCCCACAGCACCCACTCCCTCAGCACTGACCCTCCCACAGCGCCCACTCCCTCAGCACTGACCCTCCCACAGCGCCCACTCCCTCAGCACTGACCCTCCCACAGCACCCACTCCCTCAGCACTGACCCTCCCACAGCACCCGCTCCCTCAGCACTGACCCTCCCACAGCACCCACTCCCTCAGCACTGACCCTCCCAAAGCACCCACTTCCTCAGCACTGGCACCCCCACTGCACCCACTCCCTCAGCACTGACCCTCCCACAGCGCCCACTCCCTCAGCACTGACCCTCCCACAGCGCCCACTCCCTCAGCACTGACCCTCCCACAGCACCCACTCCCTCAGCACTGACCCTCCCACAGCACCCGCTCCCTCAGCACTGACCCTCCCACAGCACCCACTCGCTCAGCACTCACCCTCCCACAGCACCCGCTCCCTCAGCACTGACCCTCCCACAGCGCCCTCTCCCTCAGCACTGACCCTCCCACAGCGCCCACTCCCTCAGCACTGACCCTCCCACAGCACCCACTCCCTCAGCACTGACCCTCCCACAGCACCCGCTCCCTCAGCACTGACCCTCCCACAGCGCCCACTCCCTCAGCACTGACCCTCCCACAGCACCCACTCCCTCAGCACTGACCCTCCCACAGCACCCGCTCCCTCAGCACTGACCCTCCCACAGCACCCACTCGCTCAGCACTCACCCTCCCACAGCACCCGCTCCCTCAGCACTGACCCTCCCACAGCACCCACTCCCTCACCACTGACCCTCCCACAGCACTGACCCTCCCACAGCACCCACTCCCTCAGCACTGACCCTCCCAAAGCACCCACTCCCTCAGCACTGGCACCCCCACTGCACCCACTCCCTCAGCACTGACCCTCCCATAGCACCCATTCCCTCAGCACTGACCCTCCCACAGCACCCGCTCCCTCAGCACTGACCCTGACACAGCACCCGCTCCCTCAGCACTGACCCTCCCACAGCGCCCGCTCCCTCAGCACTGACCCTCCCACAGCACCCACTCCCTCAGCACTGACCCTCTCTCAGCACTGACCCTCGCACACCACCTGCTCCCTCAGCACTGACCCACCCTCAGCACCCACTCCCTCAGCACTGACCCTCCCACAGCACCCGCTCCCTCAGCACTGACCCTCCCACAGCACCCACTCGCTCAGCACTCACCCTCCCACAGCACCCGCTCCCTCACCACTGACCCTCCCACAGCACCCACTCCCTCACCACTGACCCTCCCACAGCACTGACCCTCCCACAGCACCCACTCCCTCAGCACTGACCCTCCCAAAGCACCCACTCCCTCAGCACTGGCACCCCCACTGCACCCACTCCCTCAGCACTGACCCTCCCATAGCACCCATTCCCTCAGCACTGACCCTCCCACAGCACCCGCTCCCTCAGCACTGACCCTGACACAGCACCCGCTCCCTCAGCACTGACCCTCCCACAGCGCCCGCTCCCTCAGCACTGACCCTCCCACAGCACCCACTCCCTCAGCACTGACCCTCTCTCAGCACTGACCCTCGCACACCACCTGCTCCCTCAGCACTGACCCACCCTCAGCACCCACTCCCTCAGCACTGACCCTCCCTCAGCACCCACTCCCTCAGCACTGACCCACCCTCAGCACCCACTCTCTCAGCACTGACCCTCCCACAGCGCCCACCCCCTTAGCACTGACACTCCCATAGCGGCCATTCCCTCAGCACTGACCCTACCACAGCACCCGCTCCCTCAGTACTGACCCTCCAACATCGCCCACACCCTCAGCACTGACCCTCCCTCAGCACTAACCCTCCCACAGCACTGACCATCCCACAGAACCCACTCCCTCAGCACTGACCCACCCACAGCACTGACCATCCCACAGCGCCCGCTCCCTCAGCACTGACCCTCCCACAGCACCCACTCCCTCAGCACTGACCCTCCCACAGCACCCACTCCCTCAACACTGGCACTCCCACTGCACCCACTCCCTCAGCACTGACCCTCACACTGCGCCAACCCCCTCAGCAATGACCCTCCCACAGCACCCACTCCCTCAGCACTTACACTCCCTCAGCACCCACTCCCTCAGCACTGACCCTCACACTGCGCCAACTCCCTCAGCAATGACCCTCCCACAGCACCCACTTCCTCAGTACTGACCCTCCCACAGCACCCACTCCCTCAGCACTGACCCTCCCACAGCACCCACTCCCTCAGCACTGACCCTCCCACAGCGCCCGCTCCCTCAGCACTGACCCTCCCACAGCACCCACTCCCTCAGCACTGGCACTCCCACTGCACCCACTCCCTCAGCACTGACCCTCCCACAGCGGCCATTCCCTCAGCACTGGCCCTCACACAGCATCTGCTCTCTCAGCACTGACCCTCCCACAGCACCCAATTCCTCCTCCCCTGTGGGTGCTCCGGGAGGGTCAGTGCTGGGGGATTGGGTGCTGTGGGAGGGTCAGTTTTGAGGGAACGGTGTTGTGGGAGGGTCAGTGCTGAGGGAACGGGCGTTGTGGGAGGGTCCATGCTGATGGAGTGGGCGCTGTTGGAGGGTCAGCGCCAAGAGGGGAATTGTGCACGGTGCTCCGAGTGTGGGTCTGACCGAGGGTAGACCGGGGAACTGTGCACGGTGCTCCGAGTGTGGGTCTGACCGAGGGGAGACCGGGGAACTGTGCACGGTGCTCCGAGTGTGGGTCTGACTGAGGGGAGACCGGGGAACTGTGCACGGTGCTCCGAGTGTGGGTCTGACCGAGGGGAGAGACCGGGGAACCGTGCACGGTGCTCCGAGTGTGGGTCTGACTGAGGGGAGACCGGGGAACTGTGCACGGTGCTCCGAGTGACCGAGGGGAGACCGGGGAACTGTGCACGGTGCTCCGAGTGTGGGTCTGACCGAGGGGAGACCGGGGAACTGTGCACGGTGCTCCGAGTGTGGGTCTGACCGAGGGGAGAGACCGGGGAACTGTGCACGGTGCTCCGAGTGTGGGTCTGACCGAGGGGAGACCGGGGAACTGTGCACGGTGCTCCGAGTGTGGGTCTGACCGAGGGGAGACCGGGGAACTGTGCACGGTGCTCCGAGTGACCGAGGGGAGACCGGGGAACTGTGCACGGTGCTCCGAGTGTGGGTCTGACCGAGGGGAGACCGGGGAACTGTGCACGGTGCTCCGAGTGTGGGGTCTGACCGAGGGAGATCAGGAGCACAGATTTGTGTAGCTCAGTAGAATGTGCTGTGATTTCGCCCAGCGCGTGTCTCTGGGGGATGGGTGCTCTCTGCTGGGTGGCGATGGTGTAATCTGCCCTGACCCTGTCTCCCTTACCTGACCTATGCATTTTTTCCAGCAGATGCTGGGGAAGTCCCTGGGTGTTGTGAAACCGAGAGGAACTATTGAGGGCTGCGTGCCAAGCGACCGGAGAAAGCAGAAACGCAGCTTCCCTCTCTCTTAAAAATAAAGGAACCTGTCACAGCAATGGCCTGGAGGCCACTCTGCCCCTTCAGCTGCGAGTAGCCCACTGAAATTGGCGTCCAGTTGTGTGTCCCGGCCCCTGCTCGCAATCCCTCCATCCTCCTGTTAATTATTCCCTCTCGGAGTTTCTCTGGCTCCTTCCGCTTTCCTCTGGAGGGTCTCTGCTGAATCCCACTCTGTCCCCAAGCCCTGCGCCCCTTCAGCACTGAGTGCCCAGATCACAGCAGCTCACCAACCTCCTCGCAAACTCAACCTCTCTCGTCTTCACCTCGCTCCCTCTCTCTGTATCTACTGCTCTTTATGCCTCTCTCTCTCTCTCTCTCTGTCTCTCTCCCTCTCTCTACCACTCTACCTCTGTCTCTGCCTCTGTCTCTCTCTCTCTCTCTCTTTGTCTGTCTCTCTGCCTCTCTCTCCTTCTCTCTGCCCCTCTCTCTCTCTTCCTCTCCCTCTGTCTCTCTCTCTCTCTCTCTGTCTCTCTCTCCCTCTCTGCCTCTCTCTGTCTCTCTCCCTGTCTCTCTCTTTCTCTCTGCCGCTCCCTCCTTCTCTCTGTCTCGCTCTCTCTCTTTCTCTCTGTCTCTCTCCCTGTCTCTGTCTCTCTCTCTTTCTCTCTGCCTCGCTCTGTCTCTCTCCCTGTCTCTCTCTCTCTCTCTGCCGCTCCCTCCTTCTCTCTGTCTCTCTCTCTCTCTCTTTCTCTGTCTCTCTCCTTGTCTGTCTCTCTCTCTCTGCCGCTCTCTCCTTCTCTCTGCCTCTCTCTGTCTCTCTCCCTGACTCTGTCTCTCTCTCTCTCTCTCTCTTTCTCTGTCTCTCTCCTTGTCTGTCTCTCTCTCTGCCGCTCTCTCCTTCTCTCTGTCTCTCTCTGCCTCTCTCTGTCTCTCTCCCTGACTCTGTCTCTCTCTCTCTCTCTCTCTTTCTCTCTGCCTTTCTCTGACTCTCTCCCTGTCTCTGTCTCTGTCTCTCTCTCTCTCTTTCTCTGTCTCTCTCTCTTTCTCTCTGCTTCTCTCTGCCTCTCTCTCCTTGCCTCTCTCTCTCTCTCTCTCTGCCTCTCTCTGTCTCTCTGTCTCTCTCTCTCTCTCTCTCTGCCTCTCTCCCTTTCTCTCCTTCTCTCTGTCTCTCTCTCTCTCTCTCTGCCTCTCTCTCTTTCTCTCCTTCTCTCTGCCCCTCGCTTTCTCTTCCTCTCTTTGGCTCTCTCTCTCTCTCTCTGTCTCTGTCTCTCTCTGCCTCTCTCTCTGTCTCTCTACCCATCTCTCTCTCTCTCCCTCTCTTTGCCTCTCTCTTTCTCTGTCTCTCACTCTCTCTTCCCCTCTCTTTGTCTCTACCTCTCTCTCTCTCTCTCTCTCTCTCTCCCTCCCTCTCTCATTTTGCCCCACTCCATCCCCCTCACTCTTACTGACACTGTCTGTCTCCCATTTGCTCTCTCTCTCACCCCCACTCTCTCTCTACCCATTTCTCTTTCACCATCTCTCTCTATCCCTCTCTCTGCTTCTCCCCCTCTCTCTTTATCTCCCTCACACTCATTCGCTCTCTCCCACGCTGTCTCTCTCCCTCTCTGTCCCTCTCTCTCTCGTTCTATCTCTCCATCCCTCTCTATGTCCTTCTCTCTCTCTATCCCCACTCTCTCTGTCTCTTCCTCTCTCTCTGTCTCACTCTCTCCCCCTCTTAGTGTCTGTCTCTCCCACTTACTGTGTCCCTCTCCCACCCTCTCTTTCCCCTGTCTCTCTCTCTCTCTCTCTCTATCACTCTCTGTGTGTCTCTCTCTTTCCCGGCTCCCTCTATCCCTTTCAATCCCTCTCTCTTTTGGTCTCTCTCCCCTGTCTCTGACTCTCTCTCTCTCTCTGTTTCTCCATCCCTTTCTGTCCCACACTCTGTCTCTCTCCCCCTTTTCGCACTCTCTCTCTCTCTCTCCCACTCTCTCCCTTTGTTGTGCTGTCCCTGTGTCTCTCTCCATCTCCTCTTCTCTCCCCGTCTCCCTCTCTCTCTCTCTCTCTCTCTGTTTCTCTGTCACTCCCTGTCTCCCCTCCTCTCTTGTCCCCGTTCCCTTTGTTCCTCCCTCGCTCTCCCTGTGTTTTTGTAGGGAGTCCCCCTGTCCGCTCTGCTACCGTTGGGACATGCAAGCACAATTCAGAGCAACACAAGACTATCTCAGAAAGCACAGAAACGTTCTTTCCCTCCATCCTGTACACCCGTGCATTGTTTCAGGTTGGCTTGTGTGCACAGGAGGCTGTGTAAGGGAGTTAGAGGTTTAGGGAGTGCTGATCTATTGATAATTTATCATTGACCATTTATAGTCAGAGACGAGTATATCCTCTCTCCCTAGCGTGCACATCCCCTGAGCTAGACGTTCTGTCGGTCAGTTTATTAGGGTATGTGTGGGGTGGTGCTCCCTGCTGTGCCTACCCCCTCATCCTCCTAGGGTGGGGCGAGGGTAAGAGGTGGGCGTCGGGAAGGTCCCGTCAGAGGGAGAGAGTCAGCGGCGCGTCGTTTGGAAGGGTCCACTCTCCATTGCTCACTCTGCGTCGCGGTGGGGTGGGGGGGAGGGGGGGGGAGGATGTTGAAGCTCAGCCCAGCATTCCTAATGAGCCCAGCTGCCGGTGAGGGGAGGGAGAAAGTGTGGAAGGTGGCAGGGGTGGACGGAGGGAGGTGGATGCTCGGTTCCCCCCACCCCAGGACGGTGTGGAGGTTCTTGAGTGTGCGTGGCGAGGGGGGGGGGGGGGGAGCCAGCACCCACCCCCTCCCCACCCCATCCCCCTACACCGTCCCGCCCTCACCCTGCAGGATTCCCGGCCTCTGACCTGCTCCTGGAGCCACAGGATTGATATGGGGCTGGGTCCCAGTTCAGTTTCTGCTCAATGGGAACCCCCAGGATGTTGATAGTGGGGGGGGAAGGGGATTCAGTGACGGTAACGCCATTGAACGTCAAGGGGGCGATGGTTAGATTCTCTCTCTCTCTCTTTCGTTGGAGACGGTAACCCCCAGGATGTTGATAGCGGGGGGGGAAGGGGATTCAGTGACGGAAACGCCACTGAACATCAAGGGGGCGATGGTTAGAGTCTCTCTCTCTCTCTCGTTGGAGACGGTAACCCCCTAGGGAGAGAGGAAAGTGAGTTTGATGCAATGCAATGACAAAGAAAACTCTTAGTTCCTATGTCGCAACCAACCCACAAACACAGTGAGGAAGATAACGGAATTTCACCAGGGGAACATGAGCTGCAATTAGTCAGAGGGAAAAAACACACAGAGGACACCACGCACAGTTTCCTGGTCTCCCCTCGGTCAGACCCACACTCGGAGCACCGTGCACAGTTCCCCGGTCTCCCCTCGGTCAGACCCACACTCGGAGCACCGTGCACAGTTCCCCGGTCTCTCCCCTCGGTCAGACCCACACTCGGAGCACCGTGCACAGTTCCCCGGTCTCCCCTCGGTCAGACCCCACACTCGGAGCACTGTGCACAGTTCCCCGGTCTCTCCCCTCGGTCAGACCCACACTCGGAGCACCGTGCACAGTTCCCCGGTCTCCCCTCGGTCAGACCCCACACTCGGAGCACCGTGCACAGTTCCCCGGTCTCTCCCCTCGGTCAGACCCACACTCGGAGCACCGTGCACAGTTCCCCGGTCTCCCCTCGGTCAGACCCACACTCAGAGCACCATGAGACAGAGACAGAGAGAGAAACAGGGAGAGAGAGAGAGACAGAGGGAAAGGCATAGAGACAAATAGAGAGAGAGATAGAGAGGCAGATGGAGAGGGAGAGCGAGGGATAGAGAGATGGATGGAGAGTGACAGAGAGGGACGGAGGGAGATGGCAGTGAATCTTGTGATATTAATGAAAATGTGTGCGTACAGAGGGCATACAGGAATGAGGGGTTTTCATAGCTAAGGGACAGGCTGCAGAACAGTCTAAAGACCGATTCCAGTGTTCAAATCACCAAACGCAACCAATTTAGCAAAACATGTGGTCAGGGCCCTCTGCAGACTCGCTTCCTCTTAGTACTTTCAGTTCGTAATCAGCGATCCCAAACCGAACCACCACAACTTAACCCTAACCCTAACCCTAACCCTAACCCTAACCCTAACCCTAACCCTATCCCAAACCGAACCACCACAACTTAACCCTAACCCTAACTCTAACTCTAACCCTAACTCTAACCCTAACCCTAACCACAACTTAACCCTAACCATAACCAAAACCCTAATCCTAACCCTAACCTTATCCCAAACCTAACCACCACAACTTAACCCTGACCCTAACCCTAACCCTAACCCTAACCACAACTTAACCCTAACCCTAACCCTAACCCTAACCATAACCATAACTCTAACCCTAACCCTATCGCTTCCTCTTAGTGCTCTCAGTTCATAATCAGAGATCCCAAACCGAACCACCACAACTTAACCCTAACTATAACCATAACCCTAACCCTAACCCTAACCCTAACCATAACCAAAACCCTAACCCTAACCCTAACCTTATCCCAAACCTAACCATCACAACTTAACCCTGACCCTAACCCTAACCCTAACCCTAACTCTAACCTTAACCCTAACCCTATTGCAGGTGACCCTAACCCTAACACTAACCCTAACTATATCCCAACCCTAACCACCACAACTTAATCCTAACCCTGACCCTGACCCTAACCCTAACCCTCACCCTAACCCAAACTCTAACTCTCTCCAAACCCTTACAACCACAATTTAATCCTGACCCTAACCCTAACCCTAACTCTAACCCTAACTCTATCACAACTCTAACCACTACAGAGAGACAAAGAGAGAGACTGAGAGAGACACAGAAAGAGAGAGGGACAGAGAGAGAGAGACAAAGAGAGAGGGACAAGAGAGAGAGAGAGAGAGATAAAGACACACAGAGAGAGAGAGATAGAGAGAGAGAGACTGTAAGAGAGACAGGGACACAGAGACAGAGATAGAGAAAGAGAGAGAAAAACAGAGAGAGAGAGACACAGAGAGAGACACAGAGACAGAGAGAGAGAGAGAGAGAGGAAGAGGCTATAAGAGAGACAGGGACACAGAGAGACAGAGAGACTGTGAGAGAGACACAGAAAGAGAGAGAAACAGAGAGAGGGACAGAGAGAGAGGCAGACAGAGAGAGAGACACAGAGAGACAGAGAGAGAGAAAAACAGAGAGAGGGACACAGAGAGAGACAGAGAGAGAGAGAGAGAGAGACACAGAGAGAGAGAGAGAGAGAAAAACAGAGAGAGGGACAGAGAGAGAGAGAGAGAGAGAGACACAGAGAGACAGAGAGAGAGAGAAACAGAGAGAGAGGGACAAGAGAGAGACAGAGATAAAGACACAGAGACAGACAGAGAGAAAGAGAGAGACTGTAAGATAGAAATAAACAGAGAGAGAGAGAGAAGGATAGAGATAGAAAGACAGACAGAGAGAGAGAGAAAGAGAGAGACAGAGAGAGAGAGGGTCAGAGAGAGAGAGAATGTGAGACAGACATAGTGAGAGAAACAGAGACTGAGAGAGAGAAAGACAGTGAGGAAAAAAAAGAGTGGAAGTAGTGAAAGAGACAGAGAAAGAGAGTGAGAGGAGATACAGATAGAGAGAGAGAAAAGAGGAACAGAGAGAGAGACAGAGAGAGTGAGACTGAAAGAGAGGGAGTCACAGAGAGAGAGAGTGTGTGTGCGCATGTGTGAGGGAGAGAGAGAGAGCCAGAGACTGAGAGAGGCAGAGAGTGAAAAAGAAAGACAGGAACTGAGAGAGAGGGGGAGAGAGGCAGGTAAAGAGGGAGAGGGAGACAGACAGACCGAGAAAGTGACAGACAGAAGAGAGAGAGAGAAAGGGAGAGAGGGAGAGAGAGAAAAAGAAAGGGACAGAGAGAGAGAGAGTGGGAGACAGACAGAAGAGAGAGAGGAGGGTGGGAGACATGGAGAGAGACAGACAGAGGGAGAGTGGGAGATACACAGAAGAGAGAGGGAGGGAGACACGGAGAGAGACAGACAGAGGGAGAGTGGGAGACAGACAGAGAGAGAGAGAGGGGGAGACATGGAGAGAGACAGACAGAGGGAGAGTGGGAGATACACAGAAGAGAGAGGGAGGGAGACACGGAGAGAGACAGATGGAGAGAGAGTGGGACACAGAGAGAGAGAGAGAGAGAGTGGGAGACAGAGAGAGAGAGAGAGAAAAAGAGGGAGAGAGAGAGAGGGAGACATGGAGAGTGACAGATAGAGGGAGAGTGGGAGACAGACAGAGAGGGAGGGAGACATGGAGAGAGACAGATAGAGGGAGAGGGGGAGATAGACAGAAGAGAGAGAGGGAGGGAGACATGGAGAGAGACAGATAGAGGGAGAGTGGGAGACAGACAGAGAGGGAGGGAGACATGGAGAGAGACAGACAGAGGGAGAGTGTGATCGCTGGGGTCTTCCTATTGTCCCCCAGCAGTGACCCAGCATTTTGTTTTTGGATATTCGAGAGACAGACCGTGCGGGTCTGTCCCAGCGAGTTCCGGCTGATACCAAATCAATGAGAGACAGTCCGTGGTGTGGTGTGAGAGAATGTAGAGGGAGCTTTACTCTGTATCTAACCCCCTGTCCCTGGGAGTGGGGGGACGGTGTAGATGGAGCTTTACTCTGTATCTAACCCCCTGTCCCTGGGTGTAGAGGGAGCTTTACTCTGTATCTAACCCCCAGTCCCTGGGAGTGGAGGGACAGTGTAGAGGGAGCTTTACTCTGTATCTAACCCCTTGTCCCTGGGAGTGGGGGACGGTGTAGATGGAGCTTTACCCTGTATCTAAACCCCCTGCCCCTGGGAGTGGGGGACAGTGTAGAGGGAGCTTTACTCTGTATCTAACCCCCGTCCCTGGGAGTGGGGGACGGTGTAGAGAGAGCTTTACTCTGTATCTAACCCCTTGTCCCTGGGAGTGGGGGACGGTGTAGATGGAGCTTTACCCTGTATCTAAACCCCCTGCCCCTGGGAGTGGGGGACAGTGTAGAGGGAGCTTTACTCTGTATCTAACCCCCGTCCCTGGGAGTGGGGGACGGTGTAGAGGGAGCTTTACTCTGTATCTAACCCCCTGCCCCTGGGAGTGGGGGACAGTGTAGAGGGAGCTTTACTCTGTATCTAACCCCGTGCTGTGCCTGTCCTGACTGTGAACAGCCAGTAGGTGGTAACATTGTTCAGGGAATTACACCCAAACTCTTCAACATCGCGAAGGGGAAAGTGACATCGAACCCTTTTCACAATGACAGGGGGTGTAGGGGGCTGGAGGGGGTGACACACACAGAGATAGGGAGGGGGTGTAGGGGGCTGGAGGGGGTGACACACACAGAGATAGGGAGGGGGTGTAGTGGGCTGGAGGGGGTGACACACACAGAGATAGGGAGGGGGTGTAGTGGGCTGGAGGGGGTGACACACACAGAGATAGGGAGGGGGTGTAGTGGGCTGGAGGAGGTGACACACACAGAGATAGGGAGGGGGTGTAGGGGCTGGAGGGGGGTGACACACACAGAGATAGGGAGGGGGTGTAGGGGCTGGAGGGGGTGACACACACAGAGATAGGGAGGGGGTGTAGGGGGCTGGAGGGGGTGACACACACAGAGATAGGGAGGGGGTGTAGGGGGCTGGAGGGGGTGACACACACAGAGATAGGGAGGGGGTGTAGGGGGCTGGAGGGGGGCGGTGACACACACAGAGATAGGGAGGGGGTGTAGGGGGCTGGGGGGGTGACACACATAGAGATAGGGAGGGGGTGTAGGGGGCTGGAGGGGGTGACACACACAGAGATAGGGAGGGGGTGTAGGGGGCTGGAGGGGGGCGGTGACACACACAGAGATAGGGAGGGGGTGTAGGGGGCTGGAGGGGGTGACACACACAGGGATAGGGAGGGGGTGTAGGGGGCTGGAGGGGGTGACACACACAGAGATAGGGAGGGGGTGTAGGGGGCTGGAGGGGGTGACACACACAGAGATAGGGAGGGGGTGTAGGGGGCTGGAGGGGGTGACACACACAGAGATAGGGAGGGGGTGTAGGGGGCTGGAGGGGGTGACACACACAGAGATAGGGAGGGGGTGTAGGGGGCTGGAGGGGGTGACACACACAGAGATAGGGAGGGGGTGTAGTGGGCTGGAGGGGGTGACACACACAGAGATAGGGAGGGGGTGTAGTGGGCTGGAGGGGGTGACACACACAGAGATAGGGAGGGGGTGTAGTGGGCTGGAGGAGGTGACACACACAGAGATAGGGAGGGGGTGTAGGGGGCTGGAGGGGGGTGACACACACAGAGATAGGGAGGGGGTGTAGGGGCTGGAGGGGGTGACACACACAGAGATAGGGAGGGGGTGTAGGGGGCTGGAGGGGGTGACACACACAGAGATAGGGAGGGGGTGTAGGGGCTGGAGGGGGTGACACACACAGAGATAGGGAGGGGGTGTAGGGGGCTGGAGGGGGTGTAGGGGGTGACACACACAGAGATAGGGAGGGGGTGTAGGGGGCTGGAGGGGGGTGACACACACAGAGATAGGGAGGGGGTGTAGGGGGCTGGAGGGGGTGACACACACAGAGATAGGGAGGGGGTGTAGGGGGTTGGAGGGGGTGACACACACAGAGATAGGGAGGGGGTGTAGGGGGCTGGAGGGGGTGACACGCACAGAGATAGGGAGGGGGTGTAGGGGGCTGGAGAAGGGGGGGTGACTCAAAGTGGGTTGAATGCTGTGTTTGATGAGAGATTGCGTGCTTGTGTGCATGTATGTGTGTGTATGCATGTGTGTGCGTGATTGTGTGCGTGTGTGTGTGTGAGTGTGAGTGTGTGTGAGAGAGAGAGTGTGTGTGCGTGTATGTGAGTGTGAATGAGTGTGAGTATATGTGAGTGTGTGTGAGTGTACATGTGTGAGTGTGAATGTGTGTGTGGGAATGTGTGTGAGTGTGAGTTTGTGAGTGTGTGTATGTGAGTGTGTGTGTGTGAGTGTATGTGAGTGTGCGTGTATGTGTGTGAGTGTGTATGAGTGTGAGTCGATTGTGAGTGTTTGTATGTGTGTGAGTGTTTGTGCATGTGTGAGTATGTGTGTGTGAGTATGCGTGTGTTTGAGTGTGTGTGTCAGTGTGTGTGTGTTTGTGAGTTTGTGTGTGTGTGTATGTGTGTGTGTATGTGTGTGTGAGTGTGAGTGTAATTGTGAGCGTTCATATGTGTGCGAGTGTTTGTGCGTGTGTATGTGTGTGCGCGTGCGTGTGTGAGTGTGTGTGAGTGTTTGTGCGTGTGTGTGCATGTGTGAGTGTGTGTGAGTGCCTGTGGGTGTGTGTGAGTGTGATTGTGAGCATATGTGTGTGAGTGTTTGTGCGTGTGTGAGTGTGGGTGCGTGAGTGTGCGTGTGTGTGAGAGTGTGTGTGTGTCAGTGTGTGTGTGTGAGGGAGTGTGTGAGTATGTGTGCATAAGTGTGTGTGCGTGTGTGTGTTTGTGAGTGTGTGTGAGTGAGAGTGTCTGTGTGCGTGTGAGTGTGTGTGTTTGTGAGTGTGGGTGCGTGTGTTTGCGTGTGTGTGAGAGTGTGTGTGTGTCAGTGTATGTGTGAGAGCATGTGCGCGTGTGCGTGTGAGTATTTTTGTGTGGGTGTGTGAGTGTCTGTGTGTGAGTGTGTGTGAGAGTGTGAGTGTGATTGTGAGCGTTTGTACGTGTGTGAGTGTTTGTGCGTGTGTGTGTGCCTGTGGGTGTGTGTGACTGTGTGCGCGTGTGTGTGTGTTTGTGAGTGTGTGTGTGACTGAGAGTGTATGTGTCTGTGTGAGTGTGTGTGTGAGAGTGTGTGTTTATGTGAGTGTGTGCGTGAGTGGGGGTGTGAGTGTGTGTGTGAGAGTGGGGGTGTGAGTGTGTTAGTGTGTGTGTGAGAGTGTCTGTGTGTGTGTGAGTGTATGTGTTTGTGAGTGTGTGTGATTGTGAGCATATGTATGTGTGTGAGTGTTTGTGCTTTTGTGAGTGTGTGTGCATGAGTGTGCGTGTGTGTGGGAGTGTGTGTGTCTGTGTGTGTGAGAGTGTCTGTGTGTGTGAGAGTGTTTGTGTGTGAGAGAGTGTGTGAGTGAATGTGCGTGTAAGTATGAGTGTCTGTGTGTGTGTGTCATTGTGTGTGTGATTGTGTGTGAGTGTCTGTGTTTGTGAGTGCGTGTGAGTATGTGTGTGTGAGAGTGTGAGTGTGAGAGAGTCTGTGTGTGTATGTGTTTGTGAGTGTGTAAGTGTGTGCTTGTGTGTGTGTGAGAGTGTGTGTATGACTGTGTGTGAGTATGAGTGTATGAGTGTGTGTGAGAGTGTGTATGTGTTTGTGTTTGAGTGTGAGTGTGTGTGAGAGTGTGAGTGAGTGTATGTGTGAGTGTGTGTATGGGTGTGTGTTTGTGTGTGTGAGTGTGTGTGGTTGTGAGTGAGTTTGTGTAGGAGTGTGTGTGTGTTTGTGAGTGTGTGTGTGATTATGAGCATATGTATGTGTGTGTGTGCTTTTGTGAGTGTGTGTGTGAGTGCATGTGAGTGCGTGTGTGTATGTGTGTTTGAGTGTGAGTGTTATTGTGAGCGTTTATATGTGTGCAAGCGTTTGTGCATGTGTGTGAGAGTGTGTATGCGTGTGTGTGTGTGTGTGTGAATGTGAGTGCGATTGCGAACATATGGGTGTGAGTGTTTGTGCGTGTGTGAGTGTGGGTGTGTGAGTGTGCGTATGTGTGTCAGTGTGTGTGTGTGTGTGTGAGAGTGGGTGTGCGTGTGTTAGTGAGTGTGAGAGTGAGTGTGTGTGTGTATGAGTGTGTACGCATGTGTGTGTGTGAGGGTGTCTCTGTGTGTATGTTTGTGAGTGTGTGTGTGTGAGAGTGAATGTGTGTGTGTGAGTAAGTGTGTGTGTGTGGGTGAGTGTGTGTGTGACTGAGAGTGTATGTGTGTGTGTGTGTGAGAGAGTGAATGTTTGTGTGTGTGTGTGTGGGTGAGTGTGTGTATGACTGAGAGTGTATGTGTGTGTGAGTGAATGTTAGTGTGTGTGAGTGTGAGAGTGTGGGTGTGAGTGTTTGTGTGTGAGAGTGTTTGTGTGAGTGAGAGTGTCTGTCTGTGTGAGTGCGTGTGTGAGTGTGTGTGAGAGTCTGTGTGTGTGTGTGAGTGAATGTGTGTGTGTGTCTGTGAGTGAATATGAGTGTGCGAGTGTGTGTTTGTGCGTGTGTGTGTGTGTATGTGTTTGAGTGTGAGTGTGTGAGAGTCAATGTGCATGTGTGAGTGAGAGTGTCTGTGTGTGTGAGAATGAGTGTGTGATTGTGTGTGAGTGCGAGTGTGATTATGAGCATATGTATGTGTGTGAGTGTTTGTGTTAGTGTGTGAGTGAGTGTCTGTGTGTGTGTATGGGTGTGTGAGGCTGTGTGTGTGATTGTGTGAGTGGCTGTGTGTGTATGAGTGTCTGTGTTTGTGAGTGTCTATGTGTGTATGTGTGTGTGTGTGTCTGTGTGAGTGTGTGTGTGAGTGAGAGTTCAGGACCATGCCGGGTTGAGTCCCCTTTAGACTATGGCCCCCTTTAGCTCTCACCCTTTAGGATGTTGTGGTGATGTCCCCACTCCCTCCGTCCCTCCCTCCCGTCCCCCATCCTCTCCCCTTGGAGGGCAATGCACCATCCGCTGGTCCCTGCCCAACGCTGACCGTCGGTGCTTGGTGTTTGGGAGTGTCTCGCTCTTCGGCCCTGCGTCCTTTCGCAGTCGGGTGCGGATCTCTGCGGCCATCGCCCACAGACTGCCCCCTTCCCCACAAGACACGCTCAGTCCTACAGCGAGTGCCCCAGCAGCTCCGCGCTCACAGAGAGAGAGAGAGAGAGAGAGCCGCGGGAATAAGGGTCAGGCGAGCAGCAAGGAACGCAAATGCCTTTGTCAGACTTTTAATGATTTCTCCGAAACAGACGTGTTCATTTTCTTCGTCATTAAATACAGCGATTGTCGCGACAGAGTTCAGTCGAAATGTAGATCCTGGCTCTCGTCCCAAACACTCACAAACCGACGCCCACAGACACACACACACACACACACACACACACAAATAGACACACACACACACACACAGACGCGCACACACACACACACACATAGACATACACAGACACATGCACACATACACATACACACACTGACACACACACAGACACACACACACTCACAGAGACACAGACACACACACACATAGACACACACACAGACACACACACACACACACAGACACACACTCACATACACAGACACACACACACACACACAGACACACACTCACATACACAAACACATACACACACAGGCACACACTCACATACAGACACACACACAGGCACACTCACACACAGATACACGTAGAGACACACACGTGCACAGAAACACAGAGACACACACACAAACACACAGAGACACACACATATACACAGACACACACACGCACTCACATATAGACTCACACACACATACATACAGACACACACACTGACATACACACACAGACACACATTCACACATATACACGTACACACAGAGACACACACACACTGACATACACACACAGACACACATACACACACACACGCACAGACACAAACACATACTGACATTCACACACAGACACATACACAGAGACACACACACTGACATACACACACATTCACACATATACAGATACACACAGAGACACACACACACTGACATACACACACAGACACACATTCACACATATACACATACACACAGAGACACACACACACTGACATACACACACAGACACAGACAGACACTAGTCGACACACAAATGCAGAATGACTCAATTAAATTACTATTTGAACATACAAGCATGTTATCAGCAATTTACATTTAAGACAGGGATGGTAAGGAGACCAGTCAATGAATGTCTCCGTGTTCCCTCCCCAGGGTGAGTACATGTCCCACACCCCACCCCCAGGGAGGGAGAGTGAGTAACATCCCCAGGGAGGGTGAGGGGCTGTTGGGAAATGTACTGACTCTCTGTGAGGCTGGGCTTAATTTAAACACACACACACTCTCTCTCACGCACACGCACACTGACGTACACACATGCACACTCAAACACATACACACACACACAGAAACACACACACACAGACACACACACACACTCACAGAGACACAGACACACACACACATAGACATACACAGACACACACACACAGACACGCACACACACACACAGACCCACACTCACATACACAGACACACACACACACACACAGACACACACACATACAGACACACACACAGGCACACTCACACACAGATACACGCAGAGACACACATGTGCACAGAAACACAGACACACAGAGACACACACACACAAACACACACTCACAAACACCGAAACACATATACACACATGCAGAAACACACATAGACACACTCAGAAACACACACACACAGAAACACACACACACAGAAACACATCCATACACACAGACACATACACACACAAACTCACGTACACACACACACACTCACAAACACATCCATACACACACAGACACACATACACACAGACACACACACACACTCACACACAGACACACACAGACACACATACACACACACACACACAGACACACAGACACACAGACACACACCCCCACCCACCCTCACAATGCCCACGCCGGCTGAAGGGACAATTTAAATGACACCTCAGCCTCCCCTCCTCTCCCTGGGTACCACCGGACGGATGGTGGGCTTTGGGAGGTAACAGTGCCCCCTCCCCTCTCACTCCCCCCTCCCCCCTCCCTCACCAACAGCTCCTCCACCGCGTCGGACCCTGGGGGGGGATTGACCCCAAGTTCCCCCAAACTTCCCCTCCCTCTCCGGGACAGGGGTGCGGGGGAGAATCAACGCCGCCTGAAATCTCCCCCTCCACCCCACCTCCCCCCAACAACGAACCCCTTCCCCACGCGCACCACACCCCCTCCCCCTCCCTTCGGCGTCACCTTCGCCCCCCCCCCACCCACCCCCACCCGCCCCCCCCCCCCGTTCTGACGCCCGGAAAGACGCAGAAGACGTCGCGCGAGTTCCTCGCTCCGAATCGAAATCTTCCTGTTTGTTTCCGGAAAATATTCCGGGCGGCGAGTTTCTGGAGGGTGAGGGGTGGGTGGGTGGAGGTTTGGGTGGGGGGGGGGTGGGGAGGGCGAGTGTACGCGGTGAGGGTCGTTTGCCCCACCCCTCCAACTCCCCCCGCCCCCCCTCGTTGCAGATTGACCTCACTCCTCTCTGGCGGGCATCTCTCCCTCCCCACACACCTCCCCCCACCCCCACAGCTCGTCCATTTGCCCCCCTCCCCGCCCCCCACCCCCCCAGGGGACGTGTGTGCGCGTGCGTGTGTCTCATCGACCCCTCCCTCTCCCCTCCCCAAAACCCTAAGTGCTCTCCCTCTCCCACCCATCTCCCGCCCTCTTCCCACCCAATCCTCCCCCAACCTCTCGATCTCTCCCCCCACCAATCTCCCACTCTCCCCCCTCCAATCTCCCCCACCAATCTCCCCCCCTCTCCCCTACCAATCTCCCACCCAATTCTCCCCCCAACCTCTCGACCTCTCCCCCTTCAATCTCCCTCTCCCCCTCCAGTCTTCCCCAATCTCCAACTCTCCCCCACCAATCTCCCACCCAATCCTTCCCCAACCTCTCGATCTCTCCCCCTTCAATCTCCCACTCTCCCCCCACCAATCTCCCCCACCAATCTCCCACCCCCTTCCTCAATCTACCCCTCCAATCTCCCACTCTCTCTCCCCCCCAATCTCCTAATCTTCCCCAATCTCCCCCTCCAATCTCCCACTCTCTCCCCCCCTCCCCCCAATTTCCACCCAATCTCCCCCTCTAACCTCCCACCTTCCCCCCTCCAATCTCCCAACCTCCCCCCTGGAAGTGAGGGGAGGTGGGTGGGGTATGGGGAGATTGGAGGGTGACTCGGGAGACATTGGGGGGAAGACTTGGGGGGAGATTGGGAAGAGAAGGGGGGAAGGGAGGGGGTTTGAGAGACTAGGAGACCTAGGGAGATTGGGAGGGGGACATTGGGAGGAGGGAGATGGGCAGGGGGAGATTGGGAGGGGGAGATGGAGCGAGAGGGGGAGAAGATGGAGGATTGAGGGGGGAGATTGGGGGAAGGTGGAGGGAGAGAGGGAAATGGAGGTGGATTGGGGAAAACTGGGAGGGGCAGATTAGGAGGGGGAGATAGAATGAGAGGGGGACATGGAGGTGGATTGGGGTAGATTGGGAGGGGCAGATGGAGGGAGAGGGAAGTGGATTGGGTGGGAGATTGGGAGGGTTTTCATTGGGATGGGGAGATGGAGGGAGAGGGGGAGGGGATTGGGAGGGAGACATGGAGAGGGGTCAAGGGGAGAGGGTCGGGAGACGGTGAGTCGGGGGGAGATTGTGGGCGGGTGGGAGAGCGGGAGAAGGAGGGGACAGAGAGAGAGAGAGAGATTGGGGTAGATTGGGAGGGGCAGTTTGGGAGGAGCAGGTGGAGGGAGAGAGTCGTGGGGGGGGGGCGACAGGGAGAGGGTGTTTGTGGGTTGGAGGGGGGGGTTGAGGTAGAGAGAGAGAGAAGGAGAGAGAGAGGACGAGAGGGAGGGAGAGAGGGAGAGAGAGAGGGGGGAGAGAGAGGGAGGAGAGAGAGAGGGAGGGAGGGAAGGAGAGAGAGAGGGAGGGAGAGAGAGGGAAGGAGAGAGAGAGAGGGCGAGAGAGAGGGAGAGAGGGAGAGAGAGAAGGAGAGAGAGAGGGAGAGAGGGAAGGAGAGAGAGGGCGAGAGAGGGAGAGAAGGAAGGAGAGAGAGAGAAGGAAGGAGAGAGAGGGCGAGGGAGGGAGAGAGGGAGGGAGAGAGAGAGGGAGGGAGGGAAGGAGAGAGAGAGGGAAGGAGAGAGAGGGAAGGAGAGAGAGAGGGCGAGAGAGGGAGAGAGAGAGGGAGAGAGAGAGGGAAGGAGAGAGAGGGAGAGAGAGAGAAAGGGGAAGGAGGGAGAGGAGCAAACGGGATGGTTTGCAGAGCGGGACGGAGGGGTGTTACGGGACCCAACCCTTCCCCCCACACCCCCTCCCCTCCCCCCACTTCCATCGCCCTCAGATCTCCAGCAGACTCCCCCCAGCGGAGGGGGAGGGGGGGAAATCCTCACCCGGCCCCGACGCCTCGCCGCCAGCAGGGGCCCGGGGGAGGGGCTGGGCCGCCGCGCCCGCCCCCTCGCCCGGCCGGCCTCGCCCCCTCCCTCCGGCCCACCGCCGGTCGTCGCCGTGGAGACGGGAGGCCCCCCGGCCTCCGGGTCAGGCTGGGCGTCGGCGGGGGCGACGGGCGGGGGATGGGAGCGGCGGTGCTTCCCGAGATGGTCGCTGCGGGTGAAGCGCTTGCCGCACTCGGGGCAGTTGAAGCGCTTCTCCCGGGTGTGGGCCCGGACGTGCCGCTCCAGCTCCTCGGAGCGCGGGAAGCGCTTGCCGCAGAAGAGCCAGTTGCAGACGAAGGGCCTCTCGCCCGTGTGCCACCTCAGGTGGGCCTTCAGGTGCGAGGCCTTGGCGTAGACCTTGCCGCAGCCCGGCACGTGGCAACCGTGGGCTGGCGGGTCGCGCCGGCGAGCCCCCGGCCTGGCCTGGCCCGCCTCTGAGGCCTCCGGGCCTACCCCTCGGCCCTGGCAGCCTTGGCAATCGCAGGCCTGGGCCTGGGCCTGGGCGTAGCCCTGGTAGTCGCCTTGCGGGTAACCGGGCTGAGCCGGCAGTGCCTCGGCCCAGGCCTGGCCCTCCCACCAGGGGCCGGGCCCGGCGGGAGCCTGGGGCTGGGCCGGCGACGGAGGGGCCTTGAACCAGGCCGGGCCCTGGTACGGAGGGTGGACCAGCTCCAGGGGGGGAGGGGGAGGGGGCGGCGGGTAGAGGGCGCCGCAGTCCAGGGCCGGGGGCTGGGGCCCAGCAGGGAGGAGGGAGGGGCAGGAGGAGGGAGAGGCCTCCTGGCCTTGCGAGGAGGTGGCGGCGGAGGAGGAGGAGGAGGAGGAGGAGGTGGTGGAGGAGTAGGCCGGTCCGAAGCCTGTGTAGTCCGAGAGGCCGTAGAGCTGGGGAGGCAGGCTCTCACAGCCCGCCGGGCCGGGGCCGCTGAAGACGTGCTTCCTGAGGGGGGCGGACATCGATTTGCCTGTCGCCGGGCCCAACGTCCCACTCTCCACGGGATGGTGCCAGGTCCCGAACCGATCGCAGGCGGCAGAGAGGAGGGCCAGGGGGCTGGATCCAAAGCGAGACTCCTCCTGGTGGTGGTGGTGGTGGGGAGAGAGACAGAGAGAGAGAGAGAGACAAATCAATCCCCAAAACTCATAGCCTCAACCCATTAACCCACCCCGCGGCCTAGGCCCCGGTCCTGCACATCCCTAGGCACTACGGGGACAATTTAGCACGGCCAATCCCACCCTAATCTGCACATCCCTGGGCACTACGGGGACAATTTAGCACGGCCAATCCCACCCTAACCTGCACATCCCTGGGCACTACGGGGACAATTTAGCACGGCCAATCCCACCCTAACCTGTGCATCCCTGGGCACTACGGGGACAATTTAGCACGGTCAATCCCACCCTAACCTGCACATCCCTGGGCACTACGGGGACAATTTAGCACGGCCAATCCACCCTAACCTGTACATCCCTGGGCAGTACGGGGACAATTTAGCACGGCCAATCCCACCGTAACCTGCACATCCCTGGGCACTACGGCGACAATTTAGCACGGCCAATCCCACCCTAACCTGCACATCCCTGGGCACTACGGGGACAATTTAGCATGGTCAATCCCACCCTAACCTGTACATCCCTGGGCACTACGGGACAATTTAGCACGGCCAATCCCACCCTCACCTGCACATCCCTGGGCACTACAGGACAATTTAGCACGGCCAATCCCACCCTAACCTGCACATCCCTGTGTACTACGGGACAATTTAGCACGGCCAATCCCACCCTAACCTGTACATCCCTGGGCACTACGGGACAATTTAGCACGGCCAATCCCACCCTAACCTGCACATCCCTGGGCACTACGGGAACAATTTAGCACGGCCAATCCCACCCTAACCTGCACATCCCTGGGCACTACGGGGACAATTTAGCACGGCCAATCCCACCCTAACCTGCACATCCCTGGGCACTACGGGGACAATTTAGCACGGCCAATCCCACCCTAACCTGTACATCCCTGGGCACTACGGGGACAATTTAGCACAGCCAATCCCACCCTAACCTGCACATCCCTGGGCACTACGGGACAATTTAGCACGGCCAATCCCACCCTAACCTGTACATCCCTGGGCACTACGGGGACAATTTAGCACGGCCAATCCCACCCTAACCTGTACATCCCTGGGCACTACGGGGACAATTTAGCACGGCCAATCCCACCCTAACCTGTACATCCCTGGGCACTACGGGGACAATTTAGCACGGCCAATCACACCCTAACCTGCACATCCCTGGGCACTATGGGGACAATTTAGCACGGCCAATCCCACCCTAACCTGTACATCCCTGGGCACTACGGGGACAATTTAGCACGGCCAATCCCACCCTAACCTGCACATCCCTGGGCACAACGGGGACAATTTAGCACGGCCAATCCCACCCTAACCTGCACATCTTTGGACTGTGGGAGGAAACCCACGCAGACACTGGGAGAATGTGCAAACTCCCCTCAGGCAGACGCCCGAGGGTGGGATTGAACCCGGGTCCCTGGAGCCGTGAGGCAGCAACTTAACCACTGAGACACTGTGGCAGATGATGTTTAAATTAGATAAATGTGAGGGGCTGCATTTTGGGAAAGCAAATCTTAGCAGGACTTATACACTTAATGGTAAGGTCCTGGGGGAGTGTTGGTGAACACAGAGACCTTGGAGTGCAGGGTCATAGCTCCTTGAAAGTGGAGTCGCAGGTGGATAGGATAGTGAAGGAGGGGTTTGGTATGCTTCCCTTTATTGGTCAGAGTATTGAGTACAGGAGTTGGGAGGGTCATGTTGCGGCTGTACAGGACATTGGTTAGGGGGCCCCTGTTGGAATATTGTGCTCAATCCCGGTCTCCCTGCTACAGGAAGGATGTTGTGGGAGGGTTCGGAAAAGATTGACAAGGACGTTGGAGGGTTTGAGCTACAGGGAGAGGCTGGACAGGCTGGGGCTGTTTTCCCTGGAGCGTCGGAGGCTGAGGGGTGACCTTATAGAGGTTTATAACATCACGAGGGTGGGGTAAATAGACAAGGTCTTTTCCCCCCTGGGGTGGGGGAGTCCAGAACTAGAGGGGGGTAGGTTTAAGGTGAGAGGGGGGAAAGGGACCCGAGGGGCAACTTTTTCCCCCAGAGGGTGGTGCGTGTGTGGGAGGAGCTGCCAGAGGAAGTGGGTGGGGGCTGGTACAATGACAGCATTTAAAAGGTGGATGGGGGACAGGAACAGGAAGGGTTTAGAGGGAGATGGGGCCGAGTGCTGGGGGAATGGGGACCGGATTAGGTTAGGGATATCTGGGTCAGCATGGACGGGTCGGGCCGAGGGGTCTGTTTCCGTGCTGTACGTCTCTGTGACTCTCTGACCGTGGGGATGTGTGCGGCACGTGGGTTTTAGGTTTTTTGGATGGTCCACTCGACAGAAGATCGCGGAAGACAGTGCGACCAGGATGGGGGTTGGTCGGGGTGGGGTGGAGTTGAATGGGTCTCTCAATGGGTCAGCACATGATCGATGGGCCAAATAGCCACCTCCCCTGCTGTCGTATGACAGACAACTCTTCACCCACTCACTCATTCACCTCCTCCCGGCCCCTCGCAGTCCTCAAAGTAATGCTCAGTGTCGTTGTAATACACAGACAAACATGAATTTGTTTCCCCTAATTTTAGGATTAGTGAAAATATAGAGAGACCGAGAGAGAGAGAGAGAGAGAGAGAGAGACAGTGACAGAGAGATAGACAGACAAACAGACAGAGAGACAGGCAGAAAGAGAGACAGAGAGAGACAGCGACACAGATACAGAGAAAGAGAGAGAGACAGAGAGAGACGGACAGAGATAGAGATAGTGAGAGTGAGAGAAAAAGACAGAGGTAGAGGCTGAGACAGACAATGACAGAGAGGGAGAGAGAGAGAGACTGAAAGACAGAGAGAGAACGTGGATGGAAAGAGACCCCGAGAGAAATAGAGAGAGAGAGAGAGAGAGACAGAGAAACACAGACAGACAGACACAAAGGGGCACAGAGAGAGAGAAAGACAGAGAGTGGGACCGAGAGGGAAAGAGAGAGAAAGACTGATGGACAGCGAAGTATAGAGAGAGAGAGAGACAGAGAGACAGAGAGACAGAGAGAGAGAAAGACTGATGGACAGCGAAGTATAGAGAGAGACAGAGAGAGAGAGAGAGTAAAACACAGAGAGAGAGGAAGTGATAGAGAGGGTCAGAGAATGAGAGAGGGACAGAGAGAGAGAGAGGTAGTGATAGAGAGGGTCAGAGAGTTAGAGTGGGACAGAGAGAGAGAGAGGGACAGAGAGAGAGCGGACAGAGAGAGAGGAAGTGATAGAGAGGGTCAGAGAGTGAGAGAGGGACAGAGAGAGAGAGGATGTGATAGAGAGGGTCAGAGAGTGAGAGAGGGTCAGAGAGAGAGAGGAAGTGATAGAGAGGGTCAGAGAGTGAGAGAGGGACAGAGAGAGAGAGGAAGTGATAGAGAGGGTCAGAGAGTGAGAGAGGGTCAGAGAGAGAGAGGAAGTGATAGAGAGGGTCAGAGAGTGAGAGAGGGACAGAGAGAGATAGAGGAAGTGATAAAGAGGGTCAGAGAGAGAGAGGGACAGAGAGTGAGAGACAGGAAGTGAGAGAGAGGGTCAGAGAGTGAGAGAGGGACAGAGAGAGAGAGGAAGTGATAGAGAGGGTCAGAGAGAGAGAGAGGGTCAGAGAGAGAGAGAGGGACAGAGAGAGGAAGTGATTGAGAGGGTCAGAGAGAGAGAGAGGGTCAGAGAGAGAGAGAGGGACAGAGAGAGAGGAAGTGATAGAGAGGGTCAGAGAGAGAGAGAGGGTCAGAGAGTGAGAGAGGGACAGAGAGAGAGGAAGTGATTGAGAGGGTCAGAGAGTGAGAGAGGGACAGAGTGAGAGGAAGAGATAGAGAGGGTCAGAGAGTGAGAGAGGGACAGAGAGAGAGAGGAAGTGATAGAGAGGGTCAGAGAGTGAGAGAGGGACAGAGTGAGAGGAAGAGATAGAGAGGGTCAGAGAGTGAGAGAGGGACAGAGAGAGAGAGGAAGTGATAGAGAGGGTCAGAGAGTGAGAGAGGGACAGAGTGAGAGGAAGAGATAGAGAGGGTCAGAGAGTGAGAGAGGGACAGAGAGAGAGAGGAAGAGATAGAGAGGGTCAGAGAGTGAGAGAGGGACAGAGAGAGAGAGGAAGTGATAGAGAGGGTCAGAGAGTGAGAGAGGGACAGAGAGAGAGAGGAAGTGATAGAGAGGGTCAGAGAGTGAGAGAGGGACAGAGAGAGAGAGGAAGAGATAGAGAGGGTCAGAGAGTGAGAGAGGGACAGAGAGAGAGAGAGGAAGTGATAGAGAGGGTCAGAGAGTGAGAGAGCGACAGAGAGAGAGGAAGTGATAGAGAGGGTCAGAGAGTGAGAGAGGGACAGAGAGAGAGAGGAAGTGATAGAGAGGGTCAGAGAGTGAGAGAGGGACAGAGAGATAGACAGAGGAAGTGATAGAGAGGGTCAGAGAGTGAGAGAGGGACAGAGAGAGAGAGAGAGGAAGTGATAGAGAGGGTCAGAGAGTGAGAGAGGGACAGAGAGAGAGAGGAAGTGATAGAGAGGGTCAGAGAGTGAGAGAGGGACAGAGAGAGAGAGGAAGTGATAGAGAGGGTCAGAGAGTGAGAGAGGGACAGAGAGAGAGAGGAAGTGATAGAGTGGGTTAGAGAGTGAGAGAGGGACAGAGAGAGAGAGGAAGTGATAGAGAGGGTCAGAGAGTGAGAGAGGAAGTGATAGAGAGGGTCAGAGAGAGAGAGAAGGACAGAGAGAGGGACAGAGAGAGAGAGGGACAGAGAAATAAAGAGGGTCAGAGAGTTAGAGCAGGACAGAGAGTGAGAGAGGGACAGAGAGAGAGAGAGAGAAAGTGATAGAAAGGGTCAGAGAGTGAGAGAGGGTCAGAGAGTGAGAGAGGGACAGACAGAGAAGGACAGAGAGAGAGGAAGTGATAGACAGGGTCAGAGAGTGAGAGAGGGACAGAGAGAGAGAGGAAGTGATACAGAGGATCAGAGAGTGAGAGAGGAAAAAAGAGAGAGAGAGGGACAGAGAGACAGTGGACAGAGAGAGGAAGAGATAGAGAGGGTCAGAGAGAGAGAGAGGGAAAGAGAGAGAGAGGAAGTGATAGAGAGGGTCAGAGAGAGAGAGAGGGACAGAGAGAGAGGAAGTGATAGAGAGGGTCAGAGAGTGAGAGAGGGACAGAGATATAGACAGAGGAAGTGATAGAGTGGGTCAGAAAGTGAGAGAGGGAGAGAGAGAGAGAGGGACAGAGAGAGAGAGGAAGTGATAGAGAGGGTCAGAGAGTGAGATGGGGGAGAGAGAGAGAGAGAGGAAGTGATAGAGAGGGTCAGAGAGTGAGAGAGGGACAGAGAGAGAGGAAGTGATAGAGAGGGTCAGAGAGTGAAAGAGGGTCAGAGAGTGAGAGAGGGACAGAGAGAGAGGAAGTGATAGAGAGGGTCAGAGAGTGAGAGAGGGACAGAGAGAGAGGAAGTGATGGAGAGGGTCAGAGAGTGAGAGAGGGGGACAGAGAGAGAGAGAGAGAGGGACAGAGAGAGAGTGGACAGAGAGAGAGGAAGTGATAGAGAGGGTCAGAGAGTGAGATGGGGGAGAGAGAGAGAGAGAGGAAGTGATAGAGAGGGTCAGAGAGTGAAAGAGGGTCAGAGAGTGAGAGAGGGACAGAGAGAGAGGAAGTGATAGAGAGGGTCAGAGAGTGAGAGAGGGACAGAGAGAGAGGAAGTGATGGAGAGGGTCAGAGAGTGAGAGAGGGGGACAGAGAGAGAGAGAGAGAGGGACAGAGAGAGAGTGGACAGAGAGAGAGGAAGTGGTAGAGAGGGTCAGAGAGAGAGAGAGGGACAGAGAGCGAGAGAGAGGGACAGAGAGAGAGAGAGTGGACAGAGAGAGAGAGGAAGTGATAGAGAGTGACAGAGAGAGAGACAGCGCTAGAAATGGTCAGATAACAAGAGAGGGAGATAGAGAGAGAGAGAGTGGTGAATGGAGAGAGGGGGCAGGACAGAGAGAGGGACAGGGACAGTGAGAGACAGAGAGAGAGAGAGAGAGATAGAGGGAAAGAGAGACAGACAGAGAGAGAGGGAGTGGGGGGACACAGAGAGAGAGAGAGAGACAGCGAAAGGGGCAGAAGGAGAGATAGAGACAGAGAGAGGGACAGAAATAGAGAGTGACAGAGAGAGAGAGAGAGGGGCAAAGACAGAGAGACTGAGAGAGAGGGAGACAGAGAGATAACCACAGGAACAGGGAGGGACAGACAGAGAGTGGGACAAAAAGGGAGAGAGAGACAATCGTAAGGACAGGGATGCACAGAGAGAGAGAGAGAGAGAGAGAGAGAGAGACAATCGTAGGAACAGGGATGGACAGAGAGAGAGAGTGAGACAAAGAGACAAAGAGACAGAGATAGAGGGATAATCGTAAGGACAGGGATGGACA
>NW_026867600.1:910848-945845 GCF_020745735.1 Hemiscyllium ocellatum
AGTTAGAGAGAGAGAGAGACAGAGAGAACAGGAGGGAGTTAGAGAGAAAGAGAGTTACTGAGAGAGAACAGGAGGGAATTAGAGAGAGAGAAAGAGACAGAGAGAAAACAAGAGGGAGTAAGAGAGAGAGAGAGACAGAGAGAGACAGAGAGAGAACAGGGCGGCATGGTGGCACAGTGGTTAGCACTGCTGCCTCACAGCGCCAGGAACCTGGGTTCAATTCCCGCCTCAGGCGACTGACTGTGTGGAGTTTGCACGTTCTCCCCGTGTCTGCGTGGGTTTCCTCCGGGTGCTCCGGTTTCCTCCCACCGTCCAAAGATGTGCGGGTCAGGTGAATTGGCCATGCTAAATTGCCCGTAGTGTTAGGTAAGGGGTAAATGTAGGGGTATGGGTGGGTTGCGCTTCGGCGGGTCGGTGTGGACTTGTTGGGCCGAAGGGCCTGTTTCCACACTGTAAATCTAATCTAATAAAAAAAAGCTAGAGAGAGACAGAGACAGAGATAGACAGAGAGAGAACAGGAGGGAGTTTGGGAGAGAGAGAGATACTGAGAGAGAACAGGAGCGAGTTAGAGAGAGAGAGAGACAGAGAGACAGATAGAGAACAGGAAGGAGCTAGAGAGAGAGAGAGAGAGAGAACACGAGGAAGTTAGAGAGAGAGAGACAGAGAGAGAACAGAAGGGAGGTAGAGAGAGAGAGAGAGAGAGAGAGAACACGAGGAAGTTAGAGAGAGAGAGAGACTGAGAGAGAACAGGAGGGAGTTAGAGAGAGAGAGAAAGGGACAGAGGGAGAACAGGAGGGAGTTAGAGAGAACAGGAGGGAGTTAGAGAGAAAGAGAGACTGAGAATGAACAGGAGGGAGTTTTAGAGAGAGACAGAGAGAGAGAGAGACCGAGAGAGAACAGGAGGGAATTAGAGAGAGAGAAAGACACAGAAAGAGAACAGGAGGGAATTTTAGAGAGAGAGAGGTACAGTGATGGACAAAGAGAGAACATGTGGGAGTCACAGAGAGTGAGAGAGAACAGGAGGGAGTTAGAGAGAGAGAGAGAGAGAGACAGAGAGAGAACAGGAGGGAGTTAGAGGGAGAGAGAGAGAGAGAACAGGAAGCAGCTAGAGAGAGAGAGAGAGACAGAAAGAGAACAGGAAGGAGTTAGAGCGAGAGAGAGAGAGAGAGACAGAGAGAGAACAGGAGGGAGTTAGAGAGAGAGAGAAAGAGAGAAAACAGAAGGGAGGTGGAGAAAGAGAGAGACAGAGAGAGAACAGGAGGGAGTTAGAGAGAAAGAGAGACTGAGAGAGAACAGGAGGGAGTTAGAGAGAGAGAGAGAGAGAACAGGAGGGAGTTAGAGAGAGAGAGAAAGGGACAGAGGGAGAACAGGAGGGAGTTAGAGAGAGAAAGAGACAGAGAGAGAACAGGAAGGAGTTAGAGAGAGAGAAAGGGACGGAGGGAGAACAGGAGGGAGTTAGAGAGAGAGAAAAAGACAGAGAGAGAACAGGAGGGAGTTAGAGAGAGAGAGATACTGTGAGAGAACAGGAAGGAGTTAGAGAGGGAGAAACAGACATAGAGAGAACAGGAGGGAGTTTTAGAGAGAGACAGAGAGAGAGAGGTACAGTGATGGACAAAGAGAGAACATGTGGGAGTCAGAGAGAGTGAGAGAAAACAGGAGGGAGTTAGAGAGAGAGAGAGACAGACAGAGAGAGAACAGGAGGGAGTTAGAGAGACAGAGAGAGAACTGGAGGGGGTTAGAGCGAGTTAGAGAGAGAGAGAGAGACAGAGAGAGAACAGGAAGGAGAGAGAGAAAGAGAGAGAGAGACAGAGAGAGAACAGGAGGGTGTTAGAGAGAGAGAGAGAGAGACAGAGAGAGAACAGGAAGGAGTTAGAGAGAGAGAGAGACAGAGACAGAGAGAGAACAGGAGGGAGAGAGAGAAAGCGAGAGAGAGAGACAGAGAGAGAACAGGAGGGTGTTAGAGAGAGAGAGAGACAGAGAGAGAACAGGAGGGAGTTAGAGCGAGTTAGAGAGAGAGAGACAGAGAGAGAACAGGAAGGAGAGAGAGAAAGACAGAGAGACAGAGAGAGAACAGGAGGGAGTTAGAGAGAGAGAAAAAGACAGAGAGAGAACAGAAGGGAGTTAGAGAGAGAGAAAGAGACAGAGGGAGAACAGGAAAGAGTTAGAGAGAGAGAGAGAACAGGAGGGAGTTTTAGAGAGAGACAGAGAGAGAACAGGAAGGAGTTAGAGAGAGAGAGAGAAAACAGGAGGGAGTTAGAGAGAGAGACAGAGATGGACAAAGAGAGAACAGGAGCGAGTTAGAGAGAGAAAGAGACAGAGAGAGAACAGGAGGGAGTTAGAGAGAGAGACAGAGAGAGAACAGGAAGAAGTTAGAGAGAGAGAGACAGAGAGAGAATAGGAGTGTGTTAGAGAGAGAGGGAGAGAAAGAGAGAGAACAGGAGGTAGAGAGAAAGAGAGACAGAGAGAGAACAGGAGGGAGGTAGAGAGAGAGAAAGAGACAGAGAGCGAACAGGAGGGAGTTAGAGAGAGAGAGAACAGAAGGGAGGTAGAGAGAAAGAGTGACAGAGAGAGAACAGGAGGGAGTTAGAGAGAGAGAGAGAACAGGAGGGAGTTAGAGAGAGAGAGAGAGAGAGAACGGGAGGGTGTTAGAGAGAGAGAGAGACAGAGAGAGAACAGGAGGGAGTTAGAGAGAGAGAGAGAGAGAGAGAGAGAACAGGAGGGAGTTAGAGAGAGAGAGAGAGAGAGAGAACAGGAGGGAGTTAGAGAGAGAGAGAGAGAGAGAACAAGAGGGAGTTAGAGAGAGAGAGAGAGAGAGAACAGGAGGGTGTTAGAGAGAGAGAGAGACAGAGAGAGAACAGAAGGGAGTTAGAGAGAGAGAAAGAGACAGAGGGAGAACAGGAAAGAGTTAGAGAGAGAGAGAGAGAACAGGAGGGAGTTTTAGAGAGAGACAGAGAGAGAACAGGAAGGAGTTAGAGAGAGAGAGAGAAAACAGGAGGGAGTTAGAGAGAGAGACAGAGATGGACAAAGAGAGAACAGGAGCGAGTTAGAGAGAGAAAGAGACAGAGAGAGAACAGGAGGGAGTTAGAGAGAGAGACAGAGAGAGAACAGGAAGAAGTTAGAGAGAGAGAGACAGAGAGAGAATAGGAGTGTGTTAGAGAGGGAGAGAAAGAGAGAGAACAGGAGGTAGAGAGAAAGAGAGACAGAGAGAGAACAGGAGGGAGGTAGAGAGAGAGAAAGAGACAGAGAGAGAACAGGAGGGAGTTAGAGAGAGAGAGAGAGAGAGAACAGAAGGGAGGTAGAGAGAAAGAGTGACAGAGAGAAAACAGGAGGGAGGTAGAGAGAGAGAAAGAGACAGAGAGAGAATAGGAGGGAGTTAGAGAGAGAGAAAGAGACAGAGAGAGAACAGGAGGGAGTTAGAGAGACTTAGAGAGAGAGAGAGAGAGGGAGAACAGGAGGGAGTTAGAGAGAGAGACAGAGAGAGAACAGGAAGGAGATAGAGAGAGAGAGAGAGACAGAGAGAGAACAGGAAGTAGTTAGAGAGAGAGAGACAGAGAGAGAACAGGAGGGAGTTAGAGAGAGACAGAGAGAGAACAGGAGGGAGTTAGAGAGAGAGAGAGAGAGAACAGGAGGGAGCTAGAGAGAGAGAGAGAGAGAACAGGAAGGAGTTAGAGAGAGAGAGAGAAAACAGGAGGGAGTTAGAGAGAGAGACAGAGATGGACAAAGAGAGAACAGGAGCGAGTTAGAGAGAGAAAGAGACAGAGAGAGAACAGGAGGGAGTTAGAGAGAGAGACAGAGAGAGAACAGGAAGAAGTTAGAGAGAGAGAGACAGAGAGAGAATAGGAGTGTGTTAGAGAGGGAGAGAAAGAGAGAGAACAGGAGGTAGAGAGAAAGAGAGACAGAGAGAGAACAGGAGGGAGGTAGAGAGAGAGAAAGAGACAGAGAGAGAACAGGAGGGAGTTAGAGAGAGAGAGAGAGAGAGAACAGAAGGGAGGTAGAGAGAAAGAGTGACAGAGAGAAAACAGGAGGGAGGTAGAGAGAGAGAAAGAGACAGAGAGAGAATAGGAGGGAGTTAGAGAGAGAGAAAGAGACAGAGAGAGAACAGGAGGGAGTTAGAGAGACTTAGAGAGAGAGAGAGAGAGGGAGAACAGGAGGGAGTTAGAGAGAGAGACAGAGAGAGAACAGGAAGGAGATAGAGAGAGAGAGAGAGACAGAGAGAGAACAGGAAGTAGTTAGAGAGAGAGAGACAGAGAGAGAACAGGAGGGAGTTAGAGAGAGACAGAGAGAGAACAGGAGGGAGTTAGAGAGAGAGAGAGAGAGAACAGGAGGGAGCTAGAGAGAGAGAGAGAGAGACAGAGAGAGAACAGGAGGGAGTTAGAGAGGGAGAGACTCAGAGAGAACAGGAGGGAGTTAGAGAGAGAGAGAGATAGAGAGAGAACAGGAGGGAATTAGAGAGAGAGAAAGAGACAGAGAGAAAACAAGAGGGAGTAAGAGAGAGAGATAGACAGAGAGAGAACAGGAGGGAGCTAGAGAGAGAGAGAGAGAGACAGAGAGAGAGCAGGAGGGAGTTAGAGAGAGAGAGAGTTACTGAGAGAGAACAGGAGGGAATTAGAGAGAGAGAAAGAGACAGAGAGAGAACAAGAGGGAGTTAGAGAGAGACAGAGACAGAGAGAGAACAGGTGGGAGTTTGGGAGAGAGAGAGATACTGAGAGAGAACAGGAGCGAGTTAGAGAGAGACAGAGAGAGAGAGGTACAACGATGAACAAAGAGAGAACATGTGTGAGTTAGAGAGAGAGAGAGACAGAGAGACAGATAGAGAACAGGAAGGAGCTAGAGAGAGAGAGAGAGAGAGAGAACACGAGGAAGTTAGAGAGAGAGAGACAGAGAGACAGAGAGAGAACAGAAGGGAGGTAGAGAGAGAGAGAGAGAGAGAGACAGAGATAGACAGAGAGAGAACAGGAGGGAGTTAGAAAGAGAGACAGAGAGAGAGAGAGACCGAGAGAGAACAGGAGGGAATTTTAGAGAGAGACAGAGAGAGAGAGGTACAGTGATGGACAAAGAGAGAACATGTGGGAGTCACAGAGAGTGAGAGAGAACAGGAGGGAGTTAGAGAGAGAGAGAGAAAGAGAACAGGAAGGAGTTAGAGCGAGAGAGAGAGAGAGAGACAGAGAGAGAACAGGAGGGAGTTAGAGAGAGAGAGAAAGAGAGAAAACAGAAGGGAGGTGGAGAAAGAGAGAGACAGAGAGAGAACAGGAGGGAGTTAGAGAGAAAGAGAGACTGAGAGAGAACAGGAGGGAGGTAGAGAGAAAGAGAGACTGACAGAGAACAGGAGGGAGTTAGAGAGAGAGAGAAAGGGACAGAGGGAGAACAGGAGGGAGTTAGAGAGAGAGAAAGAGACAGAGAGAGAACAGGAAGGAGATAGAGAGAGAGAGAGAGACAGAGATAGAGAGAGACCGAGAGAGAACAGGAGGGAGTTAGAGAGAGAGAAAAAGACAGAGAGAGAACAGGAGGGAGTTAGAGAGAGAGAGATACTGTGAGAGAACAGGAAGGAGTTAGAGAGGGAGAAACAGACATAGAGAGAACAGGAGGGAGTTTTAGAGAGAGACAGAGAGAGAGAGGTACAGTGATGGACAAAGAGAGAACGTGTGGGAGTCAGAGAGAGTGAGAGAAAACAGGAGGGAGTTAGAGAGAGAGAGAGACAGACAGAGAGAGAACAGGAGGGAGTTAGAGAGAGAGAGAGACAGAAAGAGAACTGGAGGGAGTTAGAGCGAGTTAGAGAGAGAGAGAGAGACAGAGAGAGAACAGGAGGGAGTTAGAGAGAGAGAGAACAGGAGAAAATGAGAGAGAGACAGAGAGAGAACGGGAGGGAGTTAGAGAGCGAGAGACAGAGAGAGAATAGGAGGGAGTTAGAGAGAGAGAGAGAGAACAGGAGGGGGTTAGAGAGAGAGAGACAGAGCGAGAACAGGAGGGAGTTAGAGAGAGAGAGAGAGACAGAGAGAGAACAGGAGGGAGTTAGAGCGAGTTAGAGAGAGAGAGAGAGAGAGAGAGAACAGGAGGGAGTTAGAGAGAGACAGAGAGAGAACAGGAGGGAGTTAGAGAGAAACAGAGACTGAGAGAGAACAGGAGGGAGTTCGAGAGAGAGAGAGACAGAGAGAGAACAGGAGGGAGTTAGAGAGAGAGAAAGAGACAGAGGGAGAACAGGAAGGAGTTAGAGAGAGAGACAGAGAGAGAACAGGAGCGAGTTAGAGAGAGAGAGGGAGAGAGAGAGAACAGGAGGGAGTTAGTGAGAGAGAAAGAGACAGAGAGAGAACAGGAGGGAGTTAGAGAGAGAGAGAACAGGAGAAAATGAGAGAGACAGAGAGAGAACGAGAGGGAGTTAGAGAGAGAAAGAGACAGAGACAGAGAGAGAAAAGGAGGGAGTGAGAGAGAGAGAGAGAGAACAGGAGGGGGTTAGAGACAGAGAGAGAGAGACAGAGGGAGAACAGGAGGGAGTTAGAGAGAGCGAGGGAGAGAAAAGGAAGGAGTTAGAGAGAGAGAAAGAGACAGCGAGAGAACAGGAGGGAGTTAGAGAGAGAGAGAGAGAGAGAGAGACAGCGGGAGAACAGGAAGGGGTTAGAGAGAGAGACAGAGAGAACAGGAGAAAATGAGAGAGAGACAGAGAGAGAACAGGAGGGAGTTAGAGAAAGAGAGAGAGAACAGGAGGGAGTTAGAGAGAGAGAGAGAGAACAGGAAGGAGTTAGAGAGAGAGAGAGACAGAGACAGAGAGAGAACAGGAGGGAGTTGGAGAGAGAGAGAGACAGAGAGAGAACAGGAGGGAGTTGGAGAGAGAGAGAGACAGAGACAGAGAGAGAACAGGAGGGAGAGAGAGAAAGCGAGAGAGAGAAACAGAGCGAGAACAGGAGGGAGTTAGAGAGAGAGAGACAGAGAGAGAACAGGAAGGAGAGAGAGAGAGAGAGAGAGAGAGAGAGAACAGGAGGGAGTTAGAGAGAGAGAGAGAGAGAGAAAAAACAGGTGGGAGTTAGAGAGAGAGAGAGAGAGACTGAGAGAGAACAGGAGGGAGTTAGAGAGAGAGAGAGCGAGAGACAGCGGGAGAACAGGATGGAGTTAGTGAGAGAGAAAGAGACAGAGAGAGAACAGGAGGGAGATAGATAGAGAGAGAGACAGAGAGAGACAGAGAGAGAACAGGAAGGGGTTAGAGAGAGAGAGAGAGAGAGAGAGAGAACAGGAGGGAGTTAGAGAGAGAGAGAGAGAACAGGAGCGAGATAGAGAGAGAGAGAAAGAGACAGAGAGTGAACAAGATGGAGTTAGAGTGAGAGACAAAGAGAGAGAGAACAGGAGGGAGTTAGAGAAAGAGAGAGAGAGCGAACAGGAGGGAGTTAGAGAAAGAGAGAGAGAGAGAGAACAGGAGAAAACGAGAGAGAGACAGAGAGAGAACAGGAGGGAGTGAGAGAGCGAGAGACAGAGAGAGAACAGGAGGGAGTTAGAGAGAGAGAGAGAGAGACTGAGAGAGAACAGGAGGGAGATAGAGAGAGAGACAGAGAGAGAACAGGAGGGAGTTAGAGAAAGAGAGAGAGAGAGAACAGGAGAAAACGAGAGAGAGACAGAGAGAGAACAGGAGGGAGTGAGAGAGCGAGAGACAGAGAGAGAACAGGAGGGAGTTAGAGAGAGAGAGAGAGAGAGACTGAGAGAGAACAGGAGGGAGATAGAGAGAGAGAGAACAGGAGAAAACGAGAGAGAGACAGAGAGAGAACAGGAGGGAGTGAGAGAGCGAGAGACAGAGAGAGAACAGGAGGGAGTTAGAGAGAGAGAGAGAGCGAACAGGAGCAGGTTAGAGAGCGAGAGACAGAGAGAGAACAGGAGGGAGTTAGAGAGAGAGAGAGACAGAGAGAGAACAGGAGGGAGTTAGAGAGAGAGAGAGACACCGAGAGAACAATAAGGAGTTAGAGAGAGAGAGACAGAGACAGAGAGAGAACAGGAGGGAGTTAGAGAGAGAGAGAGAGAGAGAGAGAGAGAACAGGAGGGAGTTAGAGAGAGACAGAGATAGACAGAGAGAAAACAAGAGGGAGTTAGAGAGAGAGAGAGACAGCGGGAGAACAGGATGGAGTTAGTGAGAGAGAAAGAGAGAGAGAGAACAGGAGGGAGGTAGAGAGAGAGAAACAGAGAGAGAACAGGAGGGAGTTAGAGAGAGAGAGAGAGAACAGGAGGGAGTTAGAGAGAGAGAGAGAGAGACAGAGAGAGAACAGGAGGGACTTAGAGAGAGAGAGAGAGAGACAGCGATGGTCAAAGAGAGAACAGGAGGGAGTTAGAGAGAGAGAGAGAGACAGAGAGAGAACAGAAAGGAGCTAGAGAGAGAGACAGAGAACAGGAAGTAGCTAGAGAGAGACAGAGAGAGAACAGGAGAGTGTTAGAGAGAGAGAGAGAGAGAGAGAACAGGAAGGAGTTAGAGAGAGAGAGAACAGGGGAGAGTTAGAGGGAGAGAGAGAGAGAACAGGAAGCAGCTAGAGAGAGACAGAGATAGACAGAGAGAGAACAGGAGGGAGTTAGAGAGAAAGAGAGACTGAGAGAGAACAGGAGGGAGTGAGAGAGAAAGAGAGACTGAGAGAGAACAGGAGGGAGTTAGAGAGAGAGAAAGAGACAGAGAGAGAACAGGAAGGAGTTAGAGAGAGAGAAAGGGACAGAGGGAGAACAGGAGGGAGTTAGAGAGAGAGAGAAAGAGACAGAGAGAGAGCAGTAGGGAGTTAGAGTGAGAGAAAAAGACAGAGAGAGAACAGGAGGGAGTTAGAGAGAGAGAGATACTGTGAGAGAACAGGAAGGAGTTAGAGAGAGAGAAACAGACATAGAGAGAACAGGAGGGAGTTTTAGAGAGAGACAGAGAGAGAGAGGTACAGTGATGGACAAAGAGAGAACATGTGGGAGTCACAGAGAGTGAGAGAGAACAGGAGGGAGTTAGAGAGAGAGAGAGAGAGAGAGACAGAGAGAGAACAGGAGGGAGTTAGAGAGAGACAGAGAGACAGAGATGGACAAAGAGAGAACAGGAGGGAGTTAGAGAGACAGAGAGAGAACAGGGGAGAGTTAGAGGGAGAGAGAGAGAGAACAGGAAGCAGCTAGAGAGAGAGACAGAAAGAGAACGGGAAGGAGTTAGAGAGCGAGAGACAGAGAGAGAATAGGAGGGAGTTAGAGACAGAGAGAGAGAGACAGAGAGAGAACAGGAGGGAGTTAGAGAGAGCGAGGGAGAGAAAAGGAAGGAGTTAGAGAGAGAGAAAGAGACAGCGAGAGAACAGGAGGGAGTTAGAGAGAGAGAGAGAGACTGAGAGAGAACAGGAGGGAGTTAGAGAGAGAGAGAGACTGAGAGAGAACAGGAGGGAGTTAGAGAAAGAGAGAGAGAGTGAACAGGAGGGAGTTAGAGAGAGAGAGAGAGAACAGGTGGGAGTTAGAGAGAGAGAGAGACAGAAAGAGAACTGGAGGGAGTTAGAGAAAGAGAGAGAGAGAGAGAACCGGAGAAAACGAGAGAGAGACAGAGAGAGAACAGGAGGGAGTTAGAGAGAGAGAGAGAGAGAGAGAGACAGAGAGAGAACAGGAAGGAGCTAGAGAGAGAGAGAGACAGAGACAGAGAGAGAACAGGAGGGAGTTAGAGAGAGAGAGAGACAGAGAGAGAACAGGAGGGAGTTAGAGAGAGAGAGAGAGAGACTGAGAGAGAACAGGAGGGAGATAGAGAGAGTGAGACAGAGAGAGAACAGGAGGGAGTTAGAGAAAGAGAGAGAGAGAGAATAGGAGAAAACGAGAGAGAGACAGAGAGAGAACAGGAGGGAGTGAGAGAGCGAGAGACAGAGAGAGAACAGGAGGGAGTTAGAGAGAGAGACAGAGGGAGAACAGGAGGGAGTTAGAGAGAGAGAGAGACAGAGGGAGAACAGGAGGGAGTTAGAGAGAGAGACAGAGAGAGAACAGGAGGGAGTTAGAGAGAGAGAGAGAGACAGAGAGAGAACAGGAAGTAGTTAGAGAGAGACAGAGAGAGACAGAGAGAGAACAGGAGGGAGTTAGAGAGAGAGAGAGAGAGACAGAGAGAGAACAGGAAGTAGTTAGAGAGAGACCGAGAGAGACAGAGAGAGAACAGGAGGGAGTTAGAGAGAGAGACTCAGAGAGAACAGGAGGGAGTTAGAGAGAGAGAGAGACAGAGATAGACAGAGAGAGAACAGGAGGGAGTTAGAGAGAGAGAGAGAGAGAGACAGAGAGAGAACAGGAGAGAGTTAGAGAGAGAGAGAGACAGAGAGAGAACAGGAGGGAGTTAGAGAGAGAGAGAGAGAGAGACAGAGAGAGAACAGGAAGGAGTTAGAGAGAGAGAGACAGAGAGAGAACAGGAAGGAGTTAGAGAGAGAGAGAGAGAGAAAACAGGGGAGAGTTAGAGGGAGAGAGAGAGAGAACAGGAAGCAGCTAGAGAGAGAGAGAGAGAGAGACAGAGAGAGAACAGGAAGGAGCTAGAGAGAGAGACAGAGAACAGGAAGGAGCTAGAGAGAGACAGAGAGAGAACAGGAGAGTGTTAGAGAGAGAGAGAGAGAGAACAGGAAGGAGTTAGAGAGAGAGAGAGACAGAGAGAACAGGGGAGAGTTAGAGGGAGAGAGAGAGAGACAGAGAGAGAACAGGAGGGAGTTAGAGAGAAAGAGAGACTGAGAGAGAACAGGAGGGAGTTAGAGAGGGAGAAACAGACAGAGAGAGAACAGGAGGGAGTTTTAGAGAGAGAGAGGTACAGTGATGGACAAAGAGAGAACATGTGGGAGTCAGAGAGAGTGAGAGAAAACAGGAGAGAGTTAGAGAGAGGGAGAGAGACAGAGAGAGAACAGGAGGGAGTTAGAGAGAGCGAGAGACAGAAAGAGAACAGGAAGGAGTTAGAGAGAGAGAGAGACAGAGAGAGAACAGGAGGGAGAGAGAGAAAGCGAGAGAGAGAGAGACAGAGAGAGAACAGGAGGGAGTTAGAGAGAGAGAGAGACAGAGAGAAAACAGGAGAGAGTTAGAGAGAGGGTGAGAGACAGAGAGAGAACAGGAGGGAGTTAGAGAGAGCGAGAGACAGAAAGAGAACAGGAAGGAGTTAGAGAGAGAGAGAGACAGAGAGAGAACAGGAAGGTGTTAGAGAGAGAGAGAGACAGAGAGAGAACAGGAGGGAGTTAGAGAGAGAGAGAGACAGAGAGAGAACAGGAGGGAGTTAGAGAGAGAGAGAGAGAGACAGAGAGAGAACAGGAGGGAGAGAGAGAAAGCGAGAGAGAGAGAGACAGAGAGAGAACAGGAGGGAGTTAGAGAGAGAGAAAGAGACAGAGAGAGAACAGGAAGGAGTTAGAGAGCGAGAGACAGAGAGAGAATAGGAGGGAGTTAGAGACAGAGAGAGAGAGACAGAGAGAGAACAGGAGGGAGTTAGAGAGAGCGAGGGAGAGAAAAGGAAGGAGTTAGAGAGAGAGAAAGAGACAGAGAGAGAACAGGAGGGAGTTAGAGAGAGAGAGAGAGACTGAGAGAGAACAGGAGGGAGTTAGAGAGAGAGAGAGACTGAGAGAGAACAGGAGGGAGTTAGAGAAAGAGAGAGAGAGTGAACAGGAGGGAGTTAGAGAGAGAGAGAGAACAGGTGGGAGTTAGAGAGAGAGAGAGACAGAAAGAGAACTGGAGGGAGTTAGAGAAAGAGAGAGAGAGAGAGAACCGGAGAAAACGAGAGAGAGACAGAGAGAGAACAGGAGGGAGTTAGAGAGAGAGAGAGAGAGAGAGACAGAGAGAGAACAGGAAGGAGCTAGAGAGAGAGAGAGACAGAGACAGAGAGAGAACAGGAGGGAGTTAGAGAGAGAGAGAGACAGAGAGAGAACAGGAGGGAATTAGAGAGAGAGAGAGAGAGACTGAGAGAGAACAGGAGGGAGATAGAGAGAGAGAGACAGAGAGAGAACAGGAGGGAGTTAGAGAAAGAGAGAGAGAGAGAGAATAGGAGAAAACGAGAGAGAGACAGAGAGAGAACAGGAGGGAGTGAGAGAGCGAGAGACAGAGAGAGAAAAGGAGGGAGTTAGAGAGAGAGACAGAGGGAGAACAGGAGGGAGTTAGAGAGAGAGAGAGAGACAGAGGGAGAACAGGAGGGAGTAAGAGAGAGAGACAGAGAGAGAACAGGAGGGAGTTAGAGAGAGAGAGAGAGAGAGACAGAGAGAGAACAGGAAGTAGTTAGAGAGAGACCGAGAGAGACAGAGAGAGAACAGGAGGGAGTTAGAGAGAGAGACTCAGAGAGAACAGGAGGGAGTTAGAGAGAGACAGAGACAGAGATAGACAGAGAGAGAACAGGAGGGAGTTTGGGAGAGAGAGAGAGAGAGACAGAGAGAGAACAGGAGAGAGTTAGAGAGACAGAGAGAGAACAGGAGGGAGTTAGAGAGAGAGAGAGAGAGAGACAGAGAGAGAACAGGAAGGAGTTAGAGAGAGAGAGACAGAGAGAGAACAGGAAGGAGTTAGAGAGAGAGAGAGAGAGAGAGAAAACAGGGGAGAGTTAGAGGGAGAGAGAGAGAGAACAGGAAGCAGCTAGAGAGAGAGAGAGAGAGAGACAGAGAGAGAACAGGAAGGAGCTAGAGAGAGAGACAGAGAACAGGAAGGAGCTAGAGAGAGACAGAGAGAGAACAGGAGAGTGTTAGAGAGAGAGAGAGAGAGAGAACAGGAAGGAGTTAGAGAGAGAGAGAGACAGAGAGAACAGGGGAGAGTTAGAGGGAGAGAGAGAGAGACAGAGAGAGAACAGGAGGGAGTTAGAGAGAAAGAGAGACTGAGAGAGAACAGGAGGGAGTTAGAGAGGGAGAAACAGACAGAGAGAGAACAGGAGGGAGTTTTAGAGAGAGAGAGGTACAGTGATGGACAAAGAGAGAACATGTGGGAGTCAGAGAGAGTGAGAGAAAACAGGAGAGAGTTAGAGAGAGGGAGAGAGACAGAGAGAGAACAGGAGGGAGTTAGAGAGAGCGAGAGACAGAAAGAGAACAGGAAGGAGTTAGAGAGAGAGAGAGACAGAGAGAGAACAGGAGGGAGAGAGAGAAAGCGAGAGAGAGAGAGACAGAGAGAGAACAGGAGGGAGTTAGAGAGAGAGAGACAGAGAGAAAACAGGAGAGAGTTAGAGAGAGGGAGAGAGACAGAGAGAGAACAGGAGGGAGTTAGAGAGAGCGAGAGACAGAAAGAGAACAGGAAGGAGTTAGAGAGAGAGAGAGACAGAGAGAGAACAGGAAGGTGTTAGAGAGAGAGAGAGACAGAGAGAGAACAGGAGGGAGTTAGAGAGAGAGAGAGACAGAGAGAGAACAGGAGGGAGTTAGAGAGAGAGAGAGAGAGACAGAGAGAGAACAGGAGGGAGAGAGAGAGAGAGAGAGAGAGAGAGAGACAGAGAGAGAACAGGAGGGAGTTAGAGAGAGAGAAAGAGACAGAGAGAGAACAGGAAGGAGTTAGAGAGCGAGAGACAGAGAGAGAACAGGAGGGAGTTAGAGACAGAGAGAGAGAGACAGAGAGAGAACAGGAGGGAGTTAGAGAGAGCGAGGGAGAGAAAAGGAAGGAGTTAGAGAGAGAGAAAGAGACAGCGAGAGAACAGGAGGGAGTTAGAGAGAGAGAGAGAGACTGAGAGAGAACAGGAGGGAGTTAGAGAGAGAGAGAGAGAGACAGCGGGAGAACAGGAAGGCGTTAGAGAGAGAGAGAGAGAGAGAACAGGAGGGAGTTAGAGAGAGAGAGAGAGAGTGAACAGGAGGGAGTTAGAGAGAGAGAGAGAGAACAGGTGGGAGTTAGAGAGAGAGAGAGACAGAAAGAGAACTGGAGGGAGTTAGAGAAAGAGAGAGAGAGAGAGAACAGGAGAAAACGAGAGAGAGAACAGGAGGGAGTTAGAGAGAGAGAGAGAGAGAGACAGAGAGAGAACAGGAGGGAGTTAGAGAGAGAGAGAGAGAACAGGAGGGAGTTAGAGAGAGAGAGAGACAGAGAGAGAACAGGAGGGAGTTAGAGAGAGAGAGAGAGAGAGACTGAGAGAGAACAGGAGGGAGAAAGAGAGAGAGAGACAGAGAGAGAACAGGAGGGAGTTAGAGAAAGAGAGAGAGAGAGAGAACAGGAGAAAACGAGAGAGAGACAGAGAGAGAACAGGAGGGAGTGAGAGAGCGAGAGACAGAGAGAGAACAGGAGGGAGTTAGAGAGAGAGACAGAGGGAGAACAGGAGGGAGTTAGAGAGAGAGAGAGAGCGAACAGGAGCAGGTTAGAGAGCGAGAGAGACAGAGAGAGAACAGGAGGGAGTTAGAGAGAGAGAGAGAGACAGAGGGAGAACAGGAGGGAGTTAGAGTGAGAGACAGAGAGAGAACAGGAGGGAGTTAGAGAGAGAGAGAGACACCGAGAGAACAGGAAGGAGTTAGAGAGAGAGAGACAGAGACAGAGAGAGAACAGGAGGGAGTTAGAGAGAGAGAGAGAGAGAGAGAGAGAAAAGGTGGGAGTTAGAGAGAGAGAGAGAGACTGAGAGAGAACAGGAGGGAGTTAGAGAGACACAGAGATAGACAGAGAGAAAACAAGAGGGAGTTAGAGAGAGAGAGAGACAGCGGGAGAACAGGATGGAGTTAGGGAGAGAGAAAGAGAGAGAGAGAACAGGAGGGAGGTAGAGAGAGAGAAACAGAGAGAGAACAGGAGGGAGTTAGAGAGAGAGAGAGAGAGAGAGAGAAAACAGGAGGGAGTTAGAGAGAGAGAAAGAGACAGAGAGAGAACAGGAGGGAGTTAGAGAGAGAGAGAGAGAGAGAGAGAGAAAAGGTGGGAGTTAGAGAGAGAGAGACTGAGAGAGAACAGGAGGGAGTTAGAGAGAGACAGAGATAGACAGAGAGAAAACAAGAGGGAGTTAGAGAGAGAGAGAGACAGCGGGAGAACAGGATGGAGTTAGTGAGAGAGAAAGAGAGAGAGAGAACAGGAGGGAGGTAGAGAGAGAGAAACAGAGAGAGAACAGGAGGGAGTTAGAGAGAGAGAGAGAACAGGAGGGAGTTAGAGAGAGAGAAAGAGACAGAGAGAGAACAGGAGGGAGTTAGAGAGAGAGAGAGAGAGACAGAGAGAGAACAGGAGGGACTTAGAGAGAGAGAGAGAGAGAGAGAGACAGCGATGGTCAAAGAGAGAACAGGAGGGAGTTAGAGAGAGAGACAGACAGAAAGATAGAGACCAGGAAGGAGCTAGAGAGAGAGAGAGACAGAGAGAGAACAGGAAGAAGTTAGAGAGAGAGAGACAGACACAGAGAGAGAATAGGAGTGAGTTAGAGAGAGAGAGAGAGAAAGAGAGAGAACAGGAGGTAGAGAGAAAGAGAGACAGAGAGAGAACAGGAGGGAGGTAGAGAGAGAGAAAGAGACAGAGAGAGAACAGGAGGGAGTTAGAGAGACTTAGAGAGAGAGAGAGACTGAGAGAGAACAGGAGGGAGTTAGAGAGAGAGAAAGAGACAGAGAGAGAACAGGAAAGAGTTAGAGAGAAAGAAAGAGAGAGAGAGAGAACAGGAAAGAGTTAGAGAGAAAGAGACAGAGAGAGAACAGGAGGGAGTTAGAGAGAGAGAGAGAGAGAGGGAGATAGAGAGAGAACAGGAGGGAGTTAGAGAGAGAGAGAGGGATAACAGGAGGGAGTTAGAGAGAGAGAGAGAGACAGAGGGAGAACAGGAGGGAGTTAGAGAGAGAGACAGAGAGAGAACAGGAAGGAGATAGAGAGAGAGAGACAGAGAGAGAAAAGGAAGGAGTTAGAGAGAGAGAGAGAGAGACAGAGAGAGAACAGGAGGGAGTTAGAGAGAGAGAGAGAGACAGAGAGAGAACAGGAGGGAGTTAGAGAGAGACAGAGAGAGAACAGGAGGGAGTTAGAGAGAGAGAGAGAGACAGAGAGAGAACAGGAAGTAGTTAGAGAGAGACCGAGAGAGACAGAGAGAGAACAGGAGGGAGTTAGAGAGAGACTCAGAGAGAACAGGAGGGAGTTAGAGAGAGACAGAGACAGAGATAGACAGAGAGAGAACAGGAGGGAGTTTGGGAGAGAGAGAGAGACAGAGAGAGAACAGGAGAGAGTTAGAGAGAGAGAGAGACAGAGAGAGAACAGGAGGGAGTTAGAGAGAGAGAGACAGAGAGAGAACAGGAAGGAGTTAGAGAGAGAGAGACAGAGAGAGAACAGGAAGGAGTTAGAGAGAGAGAGAGAGAGAAAACAGGGGAGAGTTAGAGGGAGAGAGAGAGAGAACAGGAAGCAGCTAGAGAGAGAGAGAGAGAGAGAGACAGAGAGAGAACAGGAAGGAGCTAGAGAGAGAGACAGAGAACAGGAAGGAGCTAGAGAGAGACAGAGAGAGAACAGGAGAGTGTTAGAGAGAGAGAGAGAGAGAGAACAGGAAGGAGTTAGAGAGAGAGAGAGACAGAGAGAGAACAGGGGAAAGTTAGAGGGAGAGAGAGAGAGAACAGGAAGCAGCTAGAGAGAGAGAGAGACAGAGAGAGAACAGGAGGGAGTTAGAGAGAAAGAGAGACTGAGAGAGAACAGGAGGGAGTTAGAGAGAAAGAGAGACTGAGAGAGAACAGGAGGGAGTTAGAGAGAAAGAGAGACTGAGAGAGAACAGGAGGGAGTTAGAGAGAGAAAGAGACAGAGAGAGAACAGGAAGGAGTTAGAGAGAGAGAAAGGGACAGAGGGAGAACAGGAGGGAGTTAGAGAGAGAGAGAAAGAGACAGAGAGAGAGCAGTAGGGAGTTAGAGAGGGAGAAACAGACATAGAGAGAACAGGAGGGAGTTTTAGAGAGAGACAGAGAGAGAGAGGTACAGTGATGGACAAAGAGAGAACATGTGGGAGTCACAGAGAGTGAGAGAGAACAGGAGGGAGTTAGAGAGAGAGAGACAGAGAGAGAACAGGAGGGAATTAGAGAGACAGAGAGAGAACAGGGGAGAGTTAGAGGGAGAGAGAGAGAGAGAACAGGAAGCAGCTAGAGAGAGAGAGACAGAAAGAGAACGGGAAGGAGTTAGAGCGAGAGAGAGAGAGAGAAAGAGAGAAAACAGAAGGGAGGTGGAGAAGAGAGAGACAGAGAGAGAACAAGAGGGAGTTAGAGAGAAAGAGAGACTGAGAGAGAACAGGAGGGAGTTAGAGAGAGAGAGAGAGAAAGGGACAGAGGGAGAACAGGAGGGAGTTAGAGAGGGAGAAACAGACAGAGAGAGAACAGGAGGGAGTTTTAGAGAGAGAGAGGTACAGTGATGGACAAAGAGAGAACATGTGGGAGTCAGAGAGAGTGAGAGAAAACAGGAGGGAGTTAGAGAGAGCGAGAGACAGAAAGAGAACAGGAGGGAGTTAGAGAGAGAGAGAGACAGAGAGAGAACAGGAGGGAGTTAGAGAGAGAGAGAGACAGAGAGAAAACAGGAGAGAGTTAGAGAGAGGGAGAGAGACAGAGAGAGAACAGGAGGGAGTTTTAGAGAGAGAGAGGTACAGTGATGGACAAAGAGAGAACATGTGGGAGTCAGAGAGAGTGAGAGAAAACAGGAGGGAGTTAGAGAGAGCGAGAGACAGAAAGAGAACAGGAAGGAGTTAGAGAGAGAGAGAGACAGAGAGAGAACAGGAAGGTGTTAGAGAGAGAGAGAGACAGAGAGAGAACAGGAGGGAGTTAGAGAGAGAGAGAGACAGAGACAGAGAGAGAACAGGAGGGAGTTAGAGAGAGAGAGAGAGACAGAGAGAGAACAGGAGGGAGTTAGAGAGAGAGAGAGAGAGACAGAGAGAGAACAGGAGGGAGAGAGAGAAAGCGAGAGAGAGAGAGACAGAGAGAGAACAGGAGAGAGTTAGAGAGAGAGAGAGAGAGACAGAGAGAGAACAGGAGGGAGAGAGAGAAAGCGAGAGAGAGAAAGACAGAGCGAGAACAGGAGGGAGTTAGAGCGAGTTAGAGAGAGAGAGAGAGAGAGAACAGGAAGGAGAGAGAGAAAGAGAGAGAGACAGACAGAGAGAGAACAGGAAGGAGTTAGAGAGAGAGAAAGAGACAGAAGGAGAACAGGAGGGAGTTAGAGAGAGAGAAAAAGACAGAGCGAGAACAGGAGGGAGTTTTAGAGAGAGTTAGAGAGAGAGAGGTACAGTGATGGACAAAGAGAGAACATGTGGGAGTCAGAGACAGTGAGAGAGAACAGGAGGGAGTTAGAGAGAGAGAGAGAGAGAACAGGAGGGAGTTAGAGAGAGAGAGAGAGAGAGAACAGGAGGGAGTTAGAGAGAGAGAGAGAGAGAACAGGAGGGAGTTAGAGAGAGAGAGAGAGAGAGAACAGGAGGGAGTTAGAGAGAGAGAGACAGAGAGAGAACAGGAAAGAGTTAGAGAGAGAACAGGAGGGAGTTAGAGAGAGAGAGAGACAGAGAGAGAACAGGAAGGAGTTAGAGAGAGAGAGGGAGAGAAAGGAAGGAGTTAGAGAGAGAGAGAGACAGAGAGAGAACAGGAGGGAGTTAGAGAGAGAGAAAGAGACAGAGAGAGAACAGGAGGGAGTTAGAGAGAGAGACAGAGAGAGAACAGGAAGGGGTTAGAGAGAGAGAGAGACAGAGAGAGAACAGGAGGGAGTTAGAGAGAGAGAAAGAGACAGAGAGAGAACAGGAGGGAGTTAGAGAGAGAGACAGAGAGAGAACAGGAAGGGGTTAGAGAGAGAGAGAGAACAGGAGAAAATGAGAGAGAGACAGAGAGAGAACAGGAAGGAGTTAGAGAGAGAGAGAGACAGAGAGAGAACAGGAGGGAGTTAGAGAGAGACAGAGATAGACAGAGAGAAAACAGGAGGGAGTTAGAGAGAGAGAGACAGAGAGAGAACAGGATGGAGTTAGTGAGAGAGAAAGAGAGAGAGAGAACAGGAGGGAGGTAGAGAGAGAGAGAGAGAGAGAGCGAACAGGAGGGAGTTAGTGAGAGAGAAAGAGACAGAGAGAGAACAGGAGGGAGTTAGAGAGAGAGAGAACAGGAGAAAATGAGAGAGAGACAGAGAGAGAGAACGGGAGGGAGTTAGAGAGAGAGAGAGAGAGAACAGGAAGGAGTTAGAGAGAGAGAAAGAGACAGAGAGAGAACAGGAGGGGGTTAGAGAGAGAGAGAGAGAACAGGAAGGTGTTAGAGAGAGAGAGAGAACAGGAGAAAATGAGAGAGAGACAGAGAGAGAACAGGAGGGAGTTAGAGAAAGAGTGAGAGAACAGGAGGGAGATAGATAGAGAGAGAGAGAGACAGAGAGCGAACAGGAAGGAGTTAGAGAGAGAGAGACAGAGAGAGAACAGGAGGGAGTTAGAGAGAGAGAGAGAGAACAGGAGGGAGTTAGAGAGAGAGAGAGAGAGAACAGGAGGAGGTTAGAGAGCGAGAGACAGAGAGAGAACAGGAGGGAGTTAGAGAGAGAGAGACAGAGAGAGAACAGGAGGGAGTTAGAGAGAGAGAGAGACAGAGGGAGAACAGGAAGGAGTTAGAGAGAGAACAGGAGAGAGAGAGAGAGAGACAGAAAAGGTGGGAGTTAGAGAGAGAGAACAGGAGGAGGTTAGAGAGCGAGAGACAGAGGGAGAACAGGATGGAGTTAGTGAGAGAAAAAGAGAGAGAGAGAACAGGAGGGAGGTAGAGAGAGAGAGAGAGAGCGAACAGGAGGGAGTTAGTGAGAGAGAAAGAGACAGAGAGAGAACAGGAGGGAGTTAGAGAGAGAGAAAGAGACAGAGAGAGAACAGGAAGGAGTTAGAGAGAGAGAGAGACAGAGAGAGAACAGGAGGGAGTTAGAGAGAGAGAGACAGCGGGAGAACAGGATGGAGTTCGTGAGAGAGAAAGAGAGAGAGAGAACAGGAGGGAGGTAGAGAGAGAGAGAGAGAGAGCGAACAGGAGGGAGTTAGTGAGAGAGAAAGAGACAGAGAGAACAGGAGGGAGTTAGAGAGAGAGAAAGAGACAGAGAGAGAACAGGAAGGAGTTAGAGGGAGAGAAAGAGACAGACAGACAGAGAGTGAGGGACAGAGAGAGAACAAGAGTGAGTGAGAGAGAGAGAGCGAGACAGAGAGAGAGCAGGAGGGAGTTAGAGAGAGAGAGAGACACAGCGAGAGAACAGGAGGGAGTTAGAGAGAGAGAGAGAGATACTGAGAGAGGACAGGAGGGAGTTAGAGAGAGAGAAAGAGTCAGAGAGAGAACAGGAAGGAGACAGAGAGAGAGTGAGGGACAGAGAGAGAACAGGAGGAGTTAGAGAAAGAGAGAGAGAACAGGAGGGAGATAGAGAGAGAGAGACACAGAGAGAGAAAGAGAGAACAGGAGGGAGTTAGAGAGCGAGAGAGAGAGAGAGACTGAGAGAGAACAGGAGGGAGTTAGAGAGAGACAGAGATAGACAGAGAGAAAACAAGAGGGAGTTAGAGAGAGAGAGAGACAGCGGGAGAACAGGATGGAGTTAGTGAGAGAGAAAGAGAGAGAGAGAACAGGAGGGAGGTAGAGAGAGAGAGAAACAGAGAGAGAACAGGAGGGAGTTAGAGAGAGAGAGAGAGAGAGAGAACAGGAGGGAGTTAGAGAGAGAGAAAGAGACAGAGAGAGAACAGGAGGGAGTTAGAGGGAGAGAAAGAGACAGAGAGAGAACAGGAGGGAGTTAGAGGGAGAGAAAGAGACAGAGAGGGAACAGGAGGGAGTTAGAGAGATAGAGAGAAAGACAGAGACAGAGAGTGAGGGACATAGAGAGAACAGGAGGGAGAGAGAGTGAGAGAGAGAGAGAAAGAGAGAGAACAAGAGTGAGTGAGAGAGAGAGCGAGACAGAGAGAGAACTGGAGGGAGACAGAGAGAGAGAGACAGAGAGAGAGAGAGAGACAGAGAGAGAACAGAAGGGAGATAGTGAGAGAGAGAGACAGAGAGAGAACAGGAAGGAGTTAGAGAGAGAGAGACAGAGAGAGAACAGGAGGGAGTTAGAGAGAGAGAAAGAGAGAGAGAGACAGAGAGAGAACATCAGGAAGTTAGAGAGAGAGAAAGAGAGAGAACAGGAAGGAGTTAGAGAGAGAGAGAACGAGAGAGAACAGGAGGGAGTTAGAGAGAGAGACAGACAGCGAGAGAACAGGAGGGAGTTAGAGAGAGAGAGAGAGAGAGAAAAGGTGGGAGTTAGAGAGAGACAGAGATAGACAGAGAGAAAACAGGAGGGAGTTAGAGAGAGAGTGACAGCGGGAGAACAGGATGGAGTTAGTGAGAGAGAAAGAGACAGAGAGAGAACAGGAAGGAGTTAGAGGGAGAGAAAGAGACAGAGAGGGAACAGGAGGGAGTTAGAGAGAGAGACAGAGACAGAGACAGAGAGTGAGGGACATAGAGAGAACAGGAGGGAGATGGAGTGAGAGACAGAGAGAGACAGAGAGAGAACAAGAGGGAGTGAGAGAGGGAGCGAGACAGAGAGAGAACAGGAGGGAGTTAGAGAGAGAGAGAGAGAGAGAACAGGAGGAAGTTAGAGAGAGAGAAAAAGACAGAGAGAGAACAGGAGGGAGTTAGAGAGAGAGACACACAGAGAGAGAACAGGAGGGAGTTAGAGAGAGAGAAAGAGACAGAGAGAGAACAGGAGGGAGTTAGAGAGAGAGAGAGAGAGAGAGACAGAGAGAGAGAGACCGAGAGAGAACAGGAGGGAGTTAGAGAGAGAGAGAGAGAGAGACAGAGAGAGAACAGGAGGGAGTTAGAGAGAGAGAGAGAGAACAGGAGGGGGTTAGAGAGCGGGAGACAGAGAGAGAACAGGAGGGAGATAGAGAGAGAAAGAGACAGAGAGAGAACAGGAGGGAGTTAGAGAGAGAGAGACAGAGAGAGAGAGACGAGAGAGAGAGAGAGAGACCGAGAGAGAACAGGAGAGAGTGAGAGAGAGAGAGACAGAGAGAGAGAACAGGAGGGAGTTAGAGAGAGAGAGACACAGAGAGAGAGAGAGACCGAGAGAGAACAGGAGAGAGTGAGAGAGAGAGAGAGAGAGACAGAGAGAGAACAGGAGGGAGTTAGAGAGAGAGAGACAGAGAGAGAACATCAGGAAGTTAGAGAGAGAGAAAGAGGGAGAACAGGAAGGAGTTAGAGAGAGAGAGAACGAGAGAGAGAACAGGAGGGAGTTAGAGAGAGAGACAGACAGCGAGAGAACAGGAGGGAGTTAGAGAGAGAGAGAGAAAAGGTGGGAGTTAGAGAGAGACAGAGATAGACAGAGAGAAAACAGGAGGGAGTTAGAGAGAGAGAGACAGCGGGAGAACAGGATGGAGTTAGTGAGAGAGAAAGAGACAGAGAGAGAACAGGAAGGAGTTAGAGGGAGAGAAAGAGACAGAGAGGGAACAGGAGGGAGTTAGAGAGAGAGACAGAGACAGAGACAGAGAGTGAGGGACATAGAGAGAACAGGAGGGAGATGGAGTGAGAGACAGAGAGAGACAGAGAGAGAACAAGAGGGAGTGAGAGAGAGGGAGCGAGACAGAGAGAGAACAGGAGGGAGTTAGAGAGAGAGAGAACAGGAGGAAGTTAGAGAGAGAGAAAAAGACAGAGAGAGAACAGGAGGGAGTTAGAGAGAGAGACACACAGAGAGAGAACAGGAGGGAGTTAGAGAGAGAGAAAGAGACAGAGGGAGAACAGGAGGGAGTTAGAGAGAGAGAGACAGAGAGAGAGAGAGAGAGACAGAGAGAGAACAGGAGGGAGTTAGAGAGAGAGAGACAGATAGAGAGAGACAGAGAGAGAGAGAGAGACCGAGAGAGAACAGGAGAGAGTGAGAGAGAGAGAGAGAGAGACAGAGAGAGAACAGGAGGGAGTTAGAGAGAGAGAGAGAGAGACAGAGAGAGAACAGGAGGGAGTTAGAGAGAGAGAGAGAGAACAGGAGGGGGTTAGAGAGCGGGAGACAGAGAGAGAACAGGAGGGAGATAGAGAGAGAAAGAGACAGAGAGAGAACAGGAGGGAGTTAGAGAGAGAGAGACAGAGAGAGAGAGACAGAGAGAGAGAGAGAGACCGAGAGAGAACAGGAGAGAGTGAGAGAGAGAGAGACAGAGAGAGAACAGGAGGGAGTTAGAGAGAGACAGAGAGAGAGAGACCGAGAGAGAGAGAGAGACCGAGAGAGAACAGGAGAGAGTGAGAGAGAGAGAGAGAGAGACAGAGAGAGAACAGGAGGGAGTTAGAGAGAGAGAAAGAGAGAGAGAGACAGAGAGAGAACATCAGGAAGTTAGAGAGAGAGAAAGAGAGAGAACAGGAAGGAGTTAGAGAGAGAGAGAACGAGAGAGAACAGGAGGGAGTTAGAGAGAGAGACAGACAGCGAGAGAACAGGAGGGAGTTAGAGAGAGAGAGAGAGAGAGAGAAAAGGTGGGAGTTAGAGAGAGACAGAGATAGACAGAGAGAAAACAGGAGGGAGTTAGAGAGAGAGAGACAGCGGGAGAACAGGATGGAGTTAGTGAGAGAGAAAGAGACAGAGAGAGAACAGGAAGGAGTTAGAGGGAGAGAAAGAGACAGAGAGGGAACAGGAGGGAGTTAGAGAGAGAGAGAGACAGAGACAGAGAGTGAGGGACATAGAGAGAACAGGAGGGAGATGGAGTGAGAGACAGAGAGAGAACAAGAGGGAGTGAGAGAGGGAGCGAGACAGAGAGAGAACAGGAGGGAGTTAGAGAGAGAGAGAACAGGAGGAAGTTAGAGAGAGAGAGAGATAGAGAGAGAACAGGAGGGAGTTAGAGAGAGAGACACACAGAGAGAGAGAACAGGAGGGAGTTAGAGAGAGAGAAAGAGACAGAGGGAGAACAGGAGGGAGTTAGAGAGAGAGAGACAGAGAGAGAGAGACAGACAGAGAGAGAGAGAGACAGAGAGAGAACAGGAGGGAGTTAGAGAGAGAGAGACAGAGAGAGAGAGACAGAGAGAGAACAGGAGGGAGTTAGAGAGAGAGAGAGAGAGACAGAGAGAGAACAGGAGGGAGTTAGAGAGAGAGAGAGAGAACAGGAGGGGGTTAGAGAGCGGGAGACAGAGAGAGAAAGAGACAGAGAGAGAACAGGAGGGAGTTAGAGAGAGAGAGACAGAGAGAGAGAGACACAGAGAGAGAGAGAGACCGAGAGAGAACAGGAGAGAGTGAGAGAGAGAGAGACAGAGAGAGAACAGGAGGGAGTTAGAGAGAGAGAGAACGAGAGAGAACAGGAGGGAGTTAGAGAGAGAGTGAGAGACAGAGAGAGAACAGGAAGGAGTTAGAGACAGAGAGAGACAGAGAGAGAGAGAGACAGAGAGAGAGAGAGAGACCGAGAGAGAACAGGAGAGAGTGAGAGAGAGAGAGAGAGAGAGAGACAGAGAGAGAACAGGAAGGAGTTAGAGAGAGAGAGAGACAGAGAGAGAACAGGAAGGTGTTAGAGAGAGAGAGAGAGACAGAGAGAGAACAGGAGGGAGTTAGAGAGAGAGAGAGACAGAGACAGAGAGAGAACAGGAGGGAATTAGAGAGAGAGAGAGAACAGGAGGGGGTTAGAGAGCGGGAGACAGAGAGAGAACCGGAGGGAGTTAGAGAGAGAGAGACAGAGGGAGAACAGGAAGGAGTTAGAGAGAGAGAGAGACAGAGAGAGAACAGGAGGGAGTTAGAGAGACAGAGAGAGAACAGGAGGGAGATAGTGAGAGAGAGAGAGACAGAGGGAGAACAGGAGGGAGTTAAAGAGAGAGAGAGACAGAGAGAGAACAGGAAGGAGTTAGAGAGAGAGAGAACGAGAGAGAATAGGAGGGAGTTAGAGTGAGAGACAGAGAGAGAGAGAGAACAGGAGGGAGTTAGAGAGAGACAGAGATAGACAGAGAGAAAACAGGAGGGAGTTAGAGAGAGAGAGAGAGACAGAGACAGAGAGTGAGGGACGGAGAGAGAGGGACATAGAGAGAACAGGAGGGAGATGGAGTGAGAGACAGAGAGAGAACAAGAGGGAGTGAGAGAGGGAGCGAGACAGAGAGAGAACAGGATGGAGTTAGAGAGAGAGAGATACTGAGAGAGGGACGGAGAGAGAGGGACATAGAGAGAACAGGAGGGAGATGGAGTGAGAGACAGAAAGAGACAGAGAGAGAACAAGAGGGAGTGAGAGAGGGAGCGAGACAGAGAGAGAACAGGATGGAGTTAGAGAGAGAGAGATACTGAGAGAGAACAGGAGGGAGACAGAGAGAGAGAGACAGAGAGAGACAGAGAGAGAACAGGAGGGAGATAGAGAGAGAGGAGACAGAGAGAGAGAGAGAGAGACCGAGAGAGAACAGGAGGGAGATAGAGAGAGAGAGAGAGAGGAGAGAGACAGAGAGAGAGAGACAGAGAGAGAACAGGAGGGAGTTAGAGAGAGAGACAGCGAGAGAACAGAAGGAGTTAGAGAGAGAGAGAGAGAGAGAGAAAAGGTGGGAGTTAGAGAGAGAGAGAGAGGGACATAGAGAGAACAGGAGGGAGAGAGAGAGAGAGAGAGAGAACAGGAGGGAGTTAGAGAGAGAGAGAGAGAACAGGAGGGAGTTAGAGTGAGAGAGAGAGACAGAGACAGAGAGTGAGGCACGGAGAGAGAGGGACATAGAGAGAACAGGAGGGAGTTAGAGAGAGAGAGAGAACAGGAGGGAGTTAGAGAGAGAGAGACACAGAGAGAGAACAGGAGGGAGTTAGAGAGAGAGAGAGAGACCGAGAGAGAGAGAGAACAGGAGGGAGTTAGAGAGAGAGAGAGAGAGATACTGAGAGAGAACAGGAGGGAGTTAGAGGGAGAGAGAGAGAGAGAACAGGAGGGAATTAGAGAGAGAGAGAGTGAGAGAGAGAGAGAACAGGAGGGAGTTAGAGAGAGAGAGAGAGACAGAGACAGAGAGTGAGGCACGGAGAGAGAGGGACAGAGAGAGAACAGGAGGGAGATGGAGTGAGAGACAGAGAGAGAACAAGAGGGAGTGAGAGAGGGAGCGAGACAGAGAGAGAACAGGAAGGAGTTAGAGTGAGAGACACAGAGAGAGAGAACAGGAGTGAGTTAGAGAGAGACAGAGAGAGAGAACAGGAGGGAGTTATAGAGAGAGAGAGAGAGAGACAGAGAGAGAACAGGAGGGAGTTAGAGAGAGAGAGGAGACAGAGACAGAGAGTGAGGCACGGAGAGAGAGGGACAGAGAGAGAACAGGAGGGAGATGGAGTGAGAGACAGAGAGAGAACAAGAGGGAGTGAGAGAGGGAGCGAGACAGAGAGAGAACAGGAGGGAGTTAGAGAGAGAGAGAGAGATAGACAGAGGGAGAACAGGAGGGAGTTAGAGAGAGAGAGAGAGAGACAGAGAGAGAACAGGAAGGAGTTAGAGAGAGAGAGAGACAGAGAGAGAACAGGAGTGAGTTAGAGAGAGAGAGAGAGAGAGACAGAGAGAGAACAGGAGGGAGTTAGAGAGAGAGAGAGAGACAGAGAGAGAGAACAGGAAGGAGTTAGAGAGAGAGAGACAGAGAGAGAACAGGAGTGAGTTAGAGAGAGAGAGACAGAGAGAGAACAGGAGGGAGTTAGAGAGAGAGAGAGAACAGGAGAGAGTTAGAGAGAGAGAGAACAGGAGGGGGTTAGAGAGCGGGAGACAGAGAGAGAACAGGAGGGAGATAGTGAGAGAGAGACACAGAGAGAGAACAGGAAGGAGTTAGAGAGAGAGAGACAGAGAGAGAACAGGAGGGAGTTAGAGAGAGAGAGACAGAGAGAGAACAGGAGGGAGTTAGAGAGAGAGAGAGAGAACAGGAGGGAGTTAGAGAGAGAGAGAGAGAGAGAGAAAAGGTGGGAGTTAGAGAGAGAGAGAGAGAGAGACAGAGAGAGAACAGGAGTGAGTTAGAGAGAGAAAGACAGAGAGAGAACAGGAGGGAGTTAGAGAGAGAAAGACAGAGAGAGAACAGGAGGGAGTTAGAGAGAGAGAGAACAGGAGGGGGTTAGAGAGAGAGAGACAGAGAGAGAACAGGAGGGAGTTAGAGAGAGAGAGAACAGGAGGGGGTTAGAGAGAGAGAGACAGAGAGAGAACAGGAGGGAGTTAGAGAGAGTGAGACAGAGAGAGAGAGAGAACAGGAGGGAGTTAGAGAGAGAGAGAGAGAGAGAAAAGGTGGGAGTTAGAGAGAGAGAGAGAGAGACAGAGAGAGAACAGGAGTGAGTTAGAGAGAGAGAGACAGAGAGAGAACAGGAGGGAGTTAGAGTGAGAGACAGAGAGAGAGAGAGAACAGGAGGGAGTTAGAGAGAGACAGAGATAGACAGAGAGAAAACAGGAGGGAGTTAGAGAGAGAGAGAGAGAGAGATACTGAGAGAGGGACGGAGAGAGAGGGACATAGAGAGAACAGGAGGGAGATGGAGTGAGAGACAGAAAGAGACAGAGAGAGAACAAGAGGGAGTGAGAGAGGGAGCGAGACAGAGAGAGAACAGGATGGAGTTAGAGAGAGAGAGATACTGAGAGAGAACAGGAGGGAGACAGAGAGAGAGAGACAGAGAGAGACAGAGAGAGAACAGGAGGGAGATAGAGAGAGAGAGAGACAGAGAGAGAGGGAGAGAGACCGAGAGAGAACAGGAGGGAGATAGAGAGAGAGAGAGACAGAGAGAGAGACAGAGAGAGAGGAGACAGAGAGAGAACAGGAGGGAGTTAGAGAGAGAGAGAACAGGAGGGGGTTAGAGAGAGAGAGACAGAGAGAGAACAGGAGGGAGTTAGAGAGAGAGAGACAGAGAGAGAGAGAGAACAGGAGGGAGTTAGAGAGAGAGAGAAAAGGTGGGAGTTAGAGAGAGAGAGAGAGAGACAGAGAGAGAACAGGAGTGAGTTAGAGAGAGAGAGACAGAGAGAGAACAGGAGGGAGTGAGAGAGAGAGAGACAGAGAGAGAACAGGAAGGATTTAGAGAGAGAGAGAACGAGAGAGAACAGGAAGGAGTTAGAGAGAGAGAGAGACAGCAAGAGAACAGGAAGGAGTTAGAGTGAGAGACACAGAGAGAGAGAACAGGAGTGAGTTAGAGAGAGACAGAGAGAGAACAGGAGGCAGCTATAGAGAGAGAGAGAGAGACAGAGAGAGAACAGGAGGGAGTTAGAGAGAGAGAGAGAGACAGAGACAGAGAGTGAGGCACGGAGAGAGAGGGACAGAGAGAGAACAGGAGGGAGATGGAGTGAGAGACAGAGAGAGAACAAGAGGGAGTGAGAGAGGGAGCGAGACAGAGAGAGAACACGAGGGAGTTAGAGAGAGAGAGAGAGATAGACAGAGGTAGAACAGGAGGGAGTTAGAGAGAGAGAGAGAGAGACAGAGAGAGAACAGGAAGGAGTTAGAGAGAGAGAGAGACAGAGAGAGAACAGGAGTGAGTTAGAGAGAGAGAGAGAGAGAGACAGAGAGAGAACAGGAGGGAGTTAGAGAGAGAGAGAGACAGAGAGAGAACAGGAAGGAGTTAGAGAGAGAGAGACAGAGAGAGAACAGGAGTGAGTTAGAGAGAGAGAGACAGAGAGAGAACAGGAGGGAGTTAGAGAGAGAGAGAGAACAGGAGAGAGTTAGAGAGAGAGAGAACAGGAGGGGGTTAGAGAGCGGGAGACAGAGAGAGAACAGGAGGGAGATAGTGAGAGAGAGACACAGAGAGAGAACAGGAAGGAGTTAGAGAGAGAGAGACAGAGAGAGAACAGGAGGGAGTTAGAGAGAGAGAGACAGAGAGAGAACAGGAGGGAGTTAGAGAGAGAGAGAGAGAACAGGAGGGAGTTAGAGAGAGAGAGAGAGAGAGAGAAAAGGTGGGAGTTAGAGAGAGAGAGAGAGAGACAGAGAGAGAACAGGAGTGAGTTAGAGAGAGAAAGACAGAGAGAGAACAGGAGGGAGTTAGAGAGAGAGAGACAGAGAGAGAACAGGAGGGAGTTAGAGAGAGAGAGAACAGGAGGGGGTTAGAGAGAGAGAGACAGAGAGAGAACAGGAGGGAGTTAGAGAGAGAGAGAACAGGAGGGAGTTAGAGAGGGAGAAACAGACAGAGAGAGAACAGGAGGGAGTTTTAGAGAGAGAGAGGTACAGTGATGGACAAAGAGAGAACATGTGGGAGTCAGAGAGAGTGAGAGAAAACAGGAGAGAGTTAGAGAGAGGGAGAGAGACAGAGAGAGAACAGGAGGGAGTTAGAGAGAGAGAGAGACAGCAAGAGAACAGGAAGGAGTTAGAGAGAGAGAGAGACAGAGAGAGAACAGGAGGGAGAGAGAGAGAGAGAGAGAGAGAGAGAGAGACAGAGAGAGAACAGGAGGGAGTTAGAGAGAGAGAGAGACAGAGAGAAAACAGGAGAGAGTTAGAGAGAGGGTGAGAGACAGAGAGAGAACAGGAGGAGTTAGAGAGAGCGAGAGACAGAAAGAGAACAGGAAGGAGTTAGAGAGAGAGAGAGACAGAGAGAGAACAGGAAGGTGTTAGAGAGAGAGAGAGACAGAGAGAGAACAGGAGGGAGTTAGAGAGAGAGAGAGACAGAGAGAGAACAGGAGGGAGTTAGAGAGAGAGAGAGAGAGACAGAGAGAGAACAGGAGGGAGAGAGAGAAAGCGAGAGAGAGAGAGACAGAGAGAGAACAGGAGGGAGTTAGAGAGAGAGAGAAAAGGTGGGAGTTAGAGAGAGAGAGAGAGAGACAGAGAGAGAACAGGAGTGAGTTAGAGAGAGAGAGACAGAGAGAGAACAGGAGGGAGTGAGAGAGAGAGAGACAGAGAGAGAACAGGAAGGATTTGGAGAGAGAGAGAACGAGAGAGAACAGGAAGGAGTTAGAGAGAGAGAGAGACAGCAAGAGAACAGGAAGGAGTTAGAGTGAGAGACACAGAGAGAGAGAACAGGAGTGAGTTAGAGAGAGACAGAGAGAGAACAGGAGGGAGCTATAGAGAGAGAGAGAGAGACAGAGAGAGAACAGGAGGGAGTTAGAGAGAGAGAGAGAGACAGAGACAGAGAGTGAGGCACGGAGAGAGAGGGACAGAGAGAGAACAGGAGGGAGATGGAGTGAGAGACAGAGAGAGAACAAGAGGGAGTGAGAGAGGGAGCGAGACAGAGAGAGAACAGGAGGGAGTTAGAGAGAGAGAGAGAGATAGACAGAGGTAGAACAGGAGGGAGTTAGAGAGAGAGAGAGAGAGACAGAGAGAGAACAGGAAGGAGTTAGAGAGAGAGAGACAGAGAGAGAACAGGAGTGAGTTAGAGAGAGAGAGAGAGAGAGACAGAGAGAGAACAGGAGGGAGTTAGAGAGAGAGAGAGAGACAGAGAGAGAACAGGAAGGAGTTAGAGAGAGAGAGACAGAGAGAGAACAGGAGTGAGTTAGAGAGAGAGAGACAGAGAGAGAACAGGAGGGAGTTAGAGAGAGAGAGAGAACAGGAGAGAGTTAGAGAGAGAGAGAACAGGAGGGGGTTAGAGAGCGGGAGACACAGAGAGAGAACAGGAAGGAGTTAGAGAGAGAGAGACAGAGAGAGAACAGGAGGGAGTTAGAGAGAGAGAGACAGAGAGAGAACAGGAGGGAGTTAGAGAGAGAGAGAGAGAACAGGAGGGAGTTAGAGAGAGAGAGAGAGAGAGAGAGAAAAGGTGGGAGTTAGAGAGAGAGAGAGAGAGAGACAGAGAGAGAACAGGAGTGAGTTAGAGAGAGAAAGACAGAGAGAGAACAGGAGGGAGTTAGAGAGAGAGAGACAGAGAGAGAACAGGAGGGAGTTAGAGAGAGAGAGAACAGGAGGGGGTTAGAGAGAGAGAGACTGAGAGAGAACAGGAGGGAGTTAGAGACAGAGAGAACAGGAGGGGGTTAGAGAGAGAGAGACAGAGAGAGAACAGGAGGGAGTTAGAGAGAGTGAGACAGAGAGAGAGAGAGAACAGGAGGGAGTTAGAGAGAGAGAGAGAGAGAGAAAAGGTGGGAGTTAGAGAGAGAGAGAGAGAGACAGAGAGAGAACAGGAGTGAGTTAGAGAGAGAGAGACAGAGAGAGAACAGGAGGGAGTTAGAGTGAGAGACAGAGAGAGAGAGAGAACAGGAGGGAGTTAGAGAGAGACAGAGATAGACAGAGAGAAAACAGGAGGGAGTTAGAGAGAGAGAGAGAGACAGAGACAGAGAATGAGGGACGGAGAGAGAGGGACATAGAGAGAACAGGAGGGAGATGGAGTGAGAGACAGAAAGAGACAGAGAGAGAACAAGAGGGAGTGAGAGAGGGAGCGAGACAGAGAGAGAACAGGATGGAGTTAGAGAGAGAGAGATACTGAGAGAGGGACGGAGAGAGAGGGACATAGAGAGAACAGGAGGGAGATGGAGTGAGAGACAGAAAGAGACAGAGAGAGAACAAGAGGGAGTGAGAGAGGGAGCGAGACAGAGAGAGAACAGGATGGAGTTAGAGAGAGAGAGATACTGAGAGAGAACAGGAGGGAGACAGAGAGAGAGAGACAGAGAGAGACAGAGAGAGAACAGGAGGGAGATAGAGAGAGAGAGAGACAGAGAGAGAGAGAGAGAGACCGAGAGAGAACAGGAGGGAGATAGAGAGAGAGAGAGAGACAGAGAGAGAGAGAGAGAGAGGACAGAGAGAGAGAGACAGAGAGAGAACAGGAGGGAGTTAGAGAGAGACAGCGAGAGAACAGAAGGAGTTAGAGAGAGAGAGAGAGAGAGAAAAGGTGGGAGTTAGAGAGAGAGAGAGAGGGACATAGAGAGAACAGGAGGGAGTTAGAGAGAGAGAGAGAGAACAGGAGGGAGTTAGAGTGAGAGAGAGAGACAGAGACAGAGAGTGAGGCACGGAGAGAGAGGGACATAGAGAGAACAGGAGGGAGTTAGAGAGAGAGAGAGAACAGGAGGGAGTTAGAGAGAGAGAGACACAGAGAGAGAACAGGAGGGAGTTAGAGAGAGAGAGAGAGACCGAGAGAGAACAGGAGGGAGTTAGAGAGAGAGAGAGAGAGATACTGAGAGAGAACAGGAGGGAGTTAGAGGGAGAGAGAGAGAGAGAAAAGGTGGGAGTTAGAGAGAGAGAGAGAGAGACAGAGAGAGAACAGGAGTGAGTTAGAGAGAGAGAGACAGAGAGAGAACAGGAGGGAGTGAGAGAGAGAGAGACAGAGAGAGAACAGGAAGGATTTAGAGAGAGAGAGAACGAGAGAGAACAGGAAGGAGTTAGAGAGAGAGAGAGACAGCAAGAGAACAGGAAGGAGTTAGAGTGAGAGACACAGAGAGAGAGAACAGGAGTGAGTTAGAGAGAGACAGAGAGAGAACAGGAGGGAGCTATAGAGAGAGAGAGAGACAGAGAGAGAACAGGAGGGAGTTAGAGAGAGAGAGAGAGACAGAGACAGAGAGTGAGGCACGGAGAGAGAGGGACAGAGAGAGAACAGGAGGGAGATGGAGTGAGAGACAGAGAGAGAACAAGAGGGAGTGAGAGAGGGAGCGAGACAGAGAGAGAACAGGAGGGAGTTAGAGAGAGAGAGAGAGATAGACAGAGGTAGAACAGGAGGGAGTTAGAGAGAGAGAGAGAGAGACAGAGAGAGAACAGGAAGGAGTTAGAGAGAGAGAGAGACAGAGAGAGAACAGGAGTGAGTTAGAGAGAGAGAGAGAGAGAGACAGAGAGAGAACAGGAGGGAGTTAGAGAGAGAGAGAGAGACAGAGAGAGAACAGGAAGGAGTTAGAGAGAGAGAGACAGAGAGAGAACAGGAGTGAGTTAGAGAGAGAGAGACAGAGAGAGAACAGGAGGGAGTTAGAGAGAGAGAGAGAACAGGAGAGAGTTAGAGAGAGAGAGAACAGGAGGGGGTTAGAGAGCGGGAGACACAGAGAGAGAACAGGAAGGAGTTAGAGAGAGAGAGACAGAGAGAGAACAGGAGGGAGTTAGAGAGAGAGAGACAGAGAGAGAACAGGAGGGAGTTAGAGAGAGAGAGAGAGAACAGGAGGGAGTTCGAGAGAGAGAGAAAAGGTGGGAGTTAGAGAGAGAGAGAGAGAGAGACAGAGAGAGAACAGGAGTGAGTTAGAGAGAGAAAGACAGAGAGAGAACAGGAGGGAGTTAGAGAGAGAGAGACAGAGAGAGAACAGGAGGGAGTTAGAGAGAGAGAGAACAGGAGGGGGTTAGAGAGAGAGAGACTGAGAGAGAACAGGAGGGAGTTAGAGACAGAGAGAACAGGAGGGGGTTAGAGAGAGAGAGACAGAGAGAGAACAGGAGGGAGTTAGAGAGAGTGAGACAGAGAGAGAGAGAGAACAGGAGGGAGTTAGAGAGAGAGAGAGAGAGAGAAAAGGTGGGAGTTAGAGAGAGAGAGAGAGAGACAGAGAGAGAACAGGAGTGAGTTAGAGAGAGAGAGACAGAGAGAGAACAGGAGGGAGTTAGAGTGAGAGACAGAGAGAGAGAGAGAACAGGAGGGAGTTAGAGAGAGACAGAGATAGACAGAGAGAAAACAGGAGGGAGTTAGAGAGAGAGAGAGAGAGACAGAGACAGAGAATGAGGGACGGAGAGAGAGGGACATAGAGAGAACAGGAGGGAGATGGAGTGAGAGACAGAAAGAGACAGAGAGAGAACAAGAGGGAGTGAGAGAGGGAGCGAGACAGAGAGAGAACAGGATGGAGTTAGAGAGAGAGAGATACTGAGAGAGGGACGGAGAGAGAGGGACATAGAGAGAACAGGAGGGAGATGGAGTGAGAGACAGAAAGAGACAGAGAGAGAACAAGAGGGAGTGAGAGAGGGAGCGAGACAGAGAGAGAACAGGATGGAGTTAGAGAGAGAGAGATACTGAGAGAGAACAGGAGGGAGACAGAGAGAGAGAGACAGAGAGAGACAGAGAGAGAACAGGAGGGAGATAGAGAGAGAGAGAGACAGAGAGAGAGAGAGAGAGACCGAGAGAGAACAGGAGGGAGATAGAGAGAGAGAGAGAGACAGAGAGAGAGAGAGAGAGAGACAGAGAGAGAGAGAGACAGAGAGAGAACAGGAGGGAGTTAGAGAGAGACAGCGAGAGAACAGAAGGAGTTAGAGAGAGAGAGAGAGAGAGAAAAGGTGGGAGTTAGAGAGAGAGAGAGAGGGACATAGAGAGAACAGGAGGGAGTTAGAGAGAGAGAGAGAGAACAGGAGGGAGTTAGAGTGAGAGAGAGAGAGAGAGACAGAGAGTGAGGCACGGAGAGAGAGGGACATAGAGAGAACAGGAGGGAGTTAGAGAGAGAGAGAGAACAGGAGGGAGTTAGAGAGAGAGAGACACAGAGAGAGAACAGGAGGGAGTTAGAGAGAGAGAGAGAGACCGAGAGAGAACAGGAGGGAGTTAGAGAGAGAGAGAGAGAGATACTGAGAGAGAACAGGAGGGAGTTAGAGGGAGAGAGAGAGAGAGAAAAGGTGGGAGTTAGAGAGAGAGAGAGAGAGACAGAGAGAGAACAGGAAAGAGTTAGAGAGAGAGAGACAGAGAGAGAACAGGAGGGGGAGTGAGAGAGAGAGAGACAGAGAGAGAACAGGAAGGATTTAGAGAGAGAGAGAACGAGAGAGAACAGGAAGGAGTTAGAGAGAGAGAGAGACAGCAAGAGAACAGGAAGGAGTTAGAGTGAGAGACACAGAGAGAGAGAACAGGAGTGAGTTAGAGAGAGACAGAGAGAGAACAGGAGGGAGCTATAGAGAGAGAGAGAGAGACAGAGAGAGAACAGGAGGGAGTTAGAGAGAGAGAGAGAGACAGAGACAGAGAGTGAGGCACGGAGAGAGAGGGACAGAGAGAGAACAGGAGGGAGATGGAGTGAGAGACAGAGAGAGAACAAGAGGGAGTGAGAGAGGGAGCGAGACAGAGAGAGAACAGGAGGGAGTTAGAGAGAGAGAGAGAGATAGACAGAGGTAGAACAGGAGGGAGTTAGAGAGAGAGAGAGAGAGACAGAGAGAGAACAGGAAGGAGTTAGAGAGAGAGAGAGACAGAGAGAGAACAGGAGTGAGTTAGAGAGAGAGAGAGAGAGAGACAGAGAGAGAACAGGAGGGAGTTAGAGAGAGAGAGAGAGACAGAGAGAGAACAGGAAGGAGTTAGAGAGAGAGAGACAGAGAGAGAACAGGAGTGAGTTAGAGAGAGAGAGACAGAGAGAGAACAGGAGGGAGTTAGAGAGAGAGAGAGAACAGGAGGGAGTTAGAGAGAGAGAGAACAGGAGGGGGTTAGAGAGCGGGAGACACAGAGAGAGAACAGGAAGGAGTTAGAGAGAGAGAGACAGAGAGAGAACAGGAGGGAGTTAGAGAGAGAGAGACAGAGAGAGAACAGGAGGGAGTTAGAGAGAGAGAGAGAGAGAACAGGAGG